>NC_088206.1:45444906-45652183 GCF_037126465.1 Ornithodoros turicata | reverse complement strand
AATTTGTTCCACCTATATCTGTAGAATATGTAACTAAGAATTTAAAAAAAAATAAAGGAATGCGTAATCCACATTACTCATGATTTTCACATAGTACTATGCAGTCCCAGACATAGGTCTACGCATGGATCTACGTCTACGACAGAATGGCGTAGACGCAGACGAGCTGATCGACTAAATTCATTATATAAAAAAAAAACAAAAAAACTGAGCGTCGAGCACGAAGCAGATACAAAAGACCGAACAGCTCAAGTTTATAAGCTTGCAGAATCATACAGCTATCAGCTTGAGTTTGAATGCAAAAAATAATGATACAGGTACGCTCCGGTGTTCTTTGTGCAGTTCCGTACGTTTTATAACAGTAACGTGGTCCGGGCTTTTATTTTTCCCGTCCTACGGGCTGTACATTCTCAGATATTGCACAGAAGCAGGTGGAAGGTCGTGCACAGCGCATGTAATCACATTCGTCGCCCGACGAGTCTACTTTGAAACTTTGCCTCCCCGTACCACCAGGGGAGAAACGCGGCGCTAGTGTCGCGCTGCCAAACTCCAGGCGAACGTCCCTATGGGGGAGACTCTTTTCGGCTGTAGTTCGAGTCACACGGGCTCCGCCTCTCAGAGAACGTCATATGTCACGTGAGAAGGTCGCTTCTGCCCGCGCGCTGGGATTCTTCTAGCTGCGGAGAGATGTGGAATGTGGACATGTGCTCGTAGTTTTATAAGGCAAATGTGTTTTACGAGCACTACTGCATAGCCTTGCTGGATGGACATGAGATGAATTTGTGTAAAACCGACAGAGGTTCGCTACACTGAGTGCATTCAGGTGGTTCTTCCTCTCGAGCGAAACGGGGAAGTGTCTGAAGTTTCACCGCTTCCCCGGGCAAAATAGGAAAGCCGACCGGTGACAGAGCTGGGTATCTGTCACTCAAAATAATTCATACGGCAAGGAAAGCTTTTGTTCGTTTATTAAACCAAGCATATCATTCCAGATTGCAAGAAGAAGAGTAACTTGTTCACTAGTCTTCGCGGGCAAGACGGGGGGGGGGGTTATTAGACCAAAGAAAAAAGGGAGAGGAAACGCAAGATGGGGATTAGTGTTTGCCGGACGTGTTTGCCCCTCAAGACTGTGGCTTTCGGGCGAGACCTTGTTCACCTCTAGCTTCGAGCGTAGTTCAATTCTACCAAATTTTGGCGCTGTCGAACACTATGACGTCATTTATTTACAAACAGGGAGAGGTCTATTGTTGGGCATAAAGGAAAACGATCTAAGCGTGTTGCACTCCTCCGCAGGCAACTCAAGGTCTAACTCAACTGCTCGCGCGCAGCACCTGCGTAATGCTATTTTGTGTCCGGAGTAACTTGGAAGTAACTCGTTCTTTTTGTTAAGTAACTCAGTAACTGCGAGTTAGATTTCATGCTGAAGAACTTCGTTATTAACTTAGTTACATTTAGCACGCGGTAACTTAACTTGTAACGAGTTCTTTTTGACGGGTAACTTCTCAATCTATGCTGGAAACATAAAATAAAATAAAAGAGCAAAATAATAGACTGAGAGCAATATACATGTGATTATTGTATTTCATTTAATGAAAGAGTTTCTCTGTATCTGTTCTTGTTAATATCTATATCTCGAAATTCGGAAGCACGTACAACAACAATAATAAATTATAGAGAAGTTATGATGATGTGCGATGTTAACCCCTGGTAGCCTCAAGACCCTACCCTACTTCGCAGAGGCTAATATGAGAGTAAACACGTTACACGTACAAAAGTTACACATAGCCATGATAATCTATACTATTTTGTGAAGTAAGATAAACGTGAAAATCGCCGTGCATCGAATATAATGCTGAATTCGAGAAGCCGTAATGGGGTAACACGCCTCGGACAGCAGTACACAGGCAACAGCGTAAATAATATTTCATGACGTGTTGGAAGTGCTGACTGTTTCAACGGAACATTTAACGGAATGTTTATCGTGTGCTCAGTCTGACGGGCTGCGTAAATATAACCGCTCTTAATACCATTTTTGAAGTTAGACCTCCCCCAAAAATCGCATAAATTGCCCTACTTGCAAACAGTTCAGCCGCCGTGCACATACCAATCTTACCTCCCCGCCCTTTGCTCTTCCCGCCATTCCCGCCTCATCCCTTGCTCTCTCTGCCCCTCCTCACGTGATATATGACGCACGTCATGAGGCGGCGCCTGTGTGACTCGAACTACAGCCGAAAAGAGTCTCCCCCCGTTAGTGAGCTACTGCCCGTGCTCCGGCTTGGCATGACATTTGGCTTGATTTCTTCCGCCAAGCCGGCCGGTTTCTTCTGCCGAGCCGTTTGCTGCGCAGATTGACATTGGGGAAGTGATAAATAGAGTCACTAAATAGGGAACAGAGTAGCGACACTGAGCCACGCCGGCGAGAGACACCGCCATCTTGGGTCCGGCGCGGCTGCGTCGCCTGGCAATGGGTCGCCAATCTCCCCCTTCTGCGTCGGCGAACAGCCGCAGTCGAGCCAGCTCGCAACCGGAGAAACGAACGGACGATGGACGGCGTGTTCTTGGAAGGAGAAACCACGTGACACGATCAGTCCAATCGCGGACACCGAACGGCGGCTCCGGCGCGGAAAAGGAATGCGATACTATTAGGGAGCCAGTATATTTCTGGACTTCACTGAACCCACGAGGAACGTGAGTTTTGCTTCCTTCGACTGCAGCTAGGCCAGATACAGATTTCCTAGTGTGTTTCGTGTTCTGTGCGGCGTGCCGAGAATGCGTGAGCGTTTTGCTCCCGTCTGCAAGAACACTTCAGCATGCAGTTCCAATGTTTCAAACCACAACTTTCCGAAAGGCGAAAGAAAAAGCTATTGACTGCAACAATCGGTCACAACTCCGACTGGGTGCCACCTTCGAAAGCAGCGATTTGATCTGTTCATTTCGCTCATACGAATGTTACGTAAGCAATGTGCGACTTGTTTCACACGAAGCCGAAGATGTCTTGCCCGGGGATGCTGTGCCAACCTTATCTGCAGCAGGAGATTGCAGGGGCAGGACTAGGCATCAGATAAAGGTAAGACGCGTAATGTTAGACAAGTCAGTCATGCGGTGCAAATGCCATCACATAGAAAAGAAAAATACGCTATCTGCCAGTTACTGCGTCATCCTTTAGAGATTAGGCCCCAGCGGGTGTATTCTCAGTACAAATTTGGAATTGCCTTTGTAAGAAAAAGGAAGCTGATGTTTCGTCCCTTGACGCTCGTGGCCTGTGCGCGCTTCACCCGCAGTTGTTCCCATCGTCATCCGCACAGTCGGTCTCAGTCATCTGCCATTGAACGTTACCTAAAGCCTGATTCCTGCTCCTTTCTAACATTTTGGTGCCGAAACCCGGGACGGAGGCATCGCCTTCCCTATCTAGGACGAAAGGACTGCAGGAACAGGAAGACACATGGAACAGCTCCAGACGCTACGTGCCCCTCTTCGTTCCTATGTTCAGAAGCTGGTGGATGACATCACGGCATCACTTCAAGAAACAGCTCCATCCAAGACAAATATTCAGCTCAAACTCGCCTCACTAACGAAGAAGTCATCCCTACTCGCTGATCTGGATCATAACATTGCAGCACTCATAGACGATGACGAAATTGAAAGTGAGGCAGAGTCATGCGACAACTACCTGGAACTCATCACACGAGTAACTTTGAATGCCAAGCGCTACCTCTCGACAAATCATGACCTGACTACGAACCCTAGCCCTGCTTCCACAACTTCAAGGGATACATCGCAGCATGTAAGCCTCTTAGCACCATCGTTCACCGAAGCTCCAACGCGAAAGCACCCCGATTACGAGCCACTAACACCAGAAGTTCAAGACGCCCTAGATGACTACGACCACCCTGAATATACCGATATGAAAGTTGAAATGACAGAAGAAAATCCATCGGCTAACTCGACTACCACCAGGGGAACGATCAAACGGAACTTTTACGACATCTTTTGGACAGCGATACCGCAGCCGACTCTCTTCAAAGACATCCAACTCCGGGAAGCGGAAATGCCACCGGACTCCAGTGTCTGTCCTTTGACCCTAAAGTCCGATAGAAACCTCTCAACTGGCAAGTCGTCGACCCCACTGAATCGTCCCGTACCTCAAGGCTTGCTGTTACAGGACATACCACCGCCATCTACGGATAAGTCCTCCGGACTACCCATGCTCATTGCAGCACCACCTCCGCTGAAGCAAGACCCACTGCATCCTTTATACGCAACGGATCGCGAATCCTCGCCTTGCATCATATATTGCAACAGGTACCGCAGCCCTGCAAATGCAAGGACTACTCCCTTCAGACCTCGTTATCAGAAGCCGTCACCCCGTCAATACCGTTGCTACTGTCACAAGAAACTGTACCATCTGGCCAACCACAGGCTCCGTCTTACCCATGCGCCGCCCGGAGTGTAAGAAAAAGGAAGCTGATGTTTCGTCCCTTGACGCTCGTGGCCTGTGCGCGCTTCACCCGCAGTTGTTCCCATCGTCATCCGCACAGTCGGTCTCAGTCATCTGCCATTAAACGTTACCTAAAGCCTGATTCCTGCTCCTTTCAAACAGCCTTATTTGTTAAATGATTTCGCAGGCATTCTGGTACCACCGAGAAGCTTGCACTCCACGTCTCAACTATCACCGTCTGGGTTTCAAGCTGAAGGCTGTCACCAGTGCCAACCAGACGCCCCTTCAAAGTTCATCAGTTTTTGTTGACGGAACAGTGACACCTGGTACTGAGACATTTCATTTTCTGATGAATCAAGTGCATTGCATCACTTGTGCTCGACTTCTTGTGTTCTTATACCCTTGCTGTTGCTCGCTAGCATAGAGCAACCATGCCTGAGGTGTTTATGTTCTTACTCCAGCGCTTTCAGAGCACATCATCGTATCATATGTACGGCAGCACATCTTGTGTATTTTGAGTAAGGTATAAATTAAAATGTTGGCTCAGCTGTTGTATTTTGGTCACAAATAAGGTGTTCTTCCAGAGCCCTCAAGAGCAGTTCAAGCAGATTCATGTGTGCAACAGCACATACCTTTTAGCAGTTTTGAGTAAGGTAAATCGAAATCTTCCAGTTGATGTGTTTCGGTCATAAATTATGTTTTTCGAGAAGTTTCAGGATTACATTCAAAAAGCATCATGTGTGCAACAGTACATTCTTTTTCTCAGGTGAAGTAAGGTAAATCTGTCCGCTGTTGTGTTCTGGCATTGGAGCAGAAGCTTGTGTTGCATTCAAGTGGTATCATGTATACAAAAACTTGTTTTATGCCTTTTTGTAGCTGCTGTACTAATATTGTGAGTACAGAGACATTCCTGCAGAACATATATTGTGTGCTATTGTTGGTATGCTCTGCAGCAGTATATTGATAATGTTAATTATTCAATGAATTCAGCTAACATTTACATTCTTACTTCCAAGTAAACCCGTCACGCAGATGCCCTACCCCTTGGTATGCTTAGTTCAAGATTGTACCGAAAGAATCCACCTGGAGCATTATTTTTCAGTTGGCAGTGGCATTACTATCACAACACACCACACACTGCATGTCTAAGGTGCGTGTACAATGCATCAAACCTATTCTCAGGTACAGGCGAGCTGGTACGCAATTACAACATGAAACAACTCACACAGAGATCGTAAAGCCATGCCTTTTCCTCCGCGCCTCGGGTTTCATGTTGTTATCCTCACATGCAGCTCATTTCGCCTGTGCTGTGCAGCATGAGCAAAAGCACATATTGTTTTTGGTCACATGACACGGGCATAAATACAGTGAAACCTTCCTATGTTGGACACCCGCGGTGCAGCCGAAGCGTGTCCTACTTATACAGGTGTCCGAGTTACAGAATATGAGAGAAACAAAAAATGGAAAACATCACAGCTGGGTTGCCAGAAATGTCCCCCTTCTTCAATGTATGTTCCTTAGTGGTACCTGGTGGTGGTGCCTGGTAGTGGTACCTGATGGTAGTGGTACCTCTACCCACTCTTCACTGATAATTATTACTGATTTTGGTAGATTCAATTCCGTTCAGATTCCACTCAATGGCATTACCTCTGGAGCTTTTCGAGCAGCGATGACTTTTCTCTGAAGCGTCAGCCCTCTTTTCAATGCTTTGGTGCAGTGCGCGTTCAAAGGCTCTAGACAAACCGAAGACAAGTGCTCACACAAAGAATTACAGTGTAGACTGACAGCACTTGTTTTTGGACTCGAAAAACTAAAACAACAAAATGCTGAGACCAGTATAGGGGAAAAAGGGGGCGAAAGTCAAGGCCACTGGCTCATTTTGGGTCTTTTTGGTGCAAAGATGGGCCGAGATTGGGGTAATTTGGCCACGGTTTTGTCCGACTTAGCAGGGAAAACCCTGTCCTACTTCCGGGATAGGGAGGTGTCCGACATAGAGAATTTCTTTCCCATGTATAGTTTCAATGGGAGCCTGCCCGTGCAATGAAATCATGGGGAGTTGTCCGAGGTAGGGAGGTGTCCGACTTTGGAGGTTTTACTGTACTATACAGCATTCTACATCATGTAATAATAATAATAATAATAATTTATTTCACCAATGACACTTGGTGGGGGAATATAGACAAAAAGCTGCAAAACTGCAGCTTGACGAGGTCTGACCCCCCTTTGTACACTCGACAGATAAAGCAATGACAATACAGCAAACCAGACAATGCAAAGCGAACAGCGATGACAAATAGCAAACCAGATGAATCACGGAGTTAGACAATGGTAATGAACACAATGCATTAAGATGCATAAAACAAAAAAGCTATGAGAACACACGAAATAATATGACTATCCTACTGAACATACATGGCCTTTATTGAGCGAATTGAAAGACGGCTGATGTTAATGTTGTTTTGGATATGGGAATTAATATGTCGTGGAAGATTATATGAAACCAACTGTGAGCCATAGTTAGTTCGTGCACACGGTGTGAAGTAGGGCTCATTGTACCGTAGGGAATAAGAGGTTAATCTCATGGTTAAATTGGCTAGGGCTAGAAAGATGTGATTATTTTGCTTTACTGAACTTGCATATGTAATGGACATACGGTACTTATAGAGATCCATAATTCTGATTATGCTAAATTTCGCGAAGAGGGATCCTGTTGGATGTAAAAAGGGAACGTTTGCTATGTGACGAAGTACCTTCTTCTGACACAAAACTAACCTTTCAAGATTTGTTTGCGTTGTGGTTCCCCAAACTAGGTGACAGTATGTGAGGTGAGGGTAAACCAGTGCGTTATAGGTCATAACTTTTGCCTTAGTTGGAAGAACGTTTCTGTGTCGACCTAGAATGCCGATCACGCGCGATATTTTGTTAGTGATGTAACCGACGTGCTTATCCCACGACATCGTATCAGTGAACCAGACGGTCAGTGACTTCACCTCCTTGACAAAAGATATCGTGCTTGTGCCGACAACAATAGATTCGGAACAGGAAATAGCCTTATGCGGTGGGTGAAAAACAACAGCCTTGGTTTTAAGGGGGTTAATTATCAAATAATTTTTAGTAGACCAGGTGTAGAAGGTTGATAAGAAGTTGTTCATCTTTGTTGTTAAATCTGTGAGACACTTTCCTTGCAGGAATAGGGCGGTGTCATCAGCATAAGCTACTATCTTAATGTGGTTAGATAAGGCAAACATGTCATTCACATAGATAATGAAAAGCAGTGGCCCAAGAATGCTCCCTTGTGGTACACCGGTTGTGATGTGGTGTATTCCCGAACACTGCCCCTGAATATCAACAAACTGTTTGCGATGCTGAAGATATGTGCGTATTAAATTTAATGGAACACCGCGGATACCGTAGTGCTCAAGCTTGAAGAAGAGAACACCGTGATTCAGTAAGTCGAAAGCCTTGGTGAAATCGATGAATAGACCTAGAGTAATGAGTTTTTCTTCGAACCCGGAAAAGATATCTATAATCTAATCTATATATCTATAATCTAACGGTTGTTCACGTTTGAATATTTTAGCCATGGAATTTACCCAGCATGCACCATACAATGTCCAAACACGAACAACTGCTAGACAGCAGCATGTACTGTTGCCGTATAGCACTTATGGCTTGCGTCCTGTGATCGGAAACAGTGGTATCTTTTTCTGCTACAACCGGTAAACTACAGTAAAGTTTTAGAAATACTGTGTCATACCATAAAGCACTATGGGAAATGGCAGTTTGAAAAACTGGAGAAGACTGTCATTGGAACGGGGGACATGTTCTACGGTGAAATTTTTTGCAGTGTGTGCTGTACCACGTAATGCACTGCAGGCCCACCACAGTATGGTAACGCTCTGAATACTGATTTGCTCAAAAAAGAATGTGTGCCTTTCTTGTACTAACTTTCCCTTATGCAGAGTAGTAGAAAAATGTTTTCAGACAATGTGGAGGGAGAGGACATCATTCTGGAGTCTCGTTGACCTACAGTGTGTCGTGTGTGAAGGTCATTTTGAAGAGTGTAGGTTGTACAAGACTGTGTTCCCACATTCTTGGCAGTGTTGACTAATAACCATAATAAAGCAGAGGGTACATTTGTTGCTTCATATATTTGTGTCATGGCAAAGTATGTAGAGATACATCTGTCTCAACATGCAGGTGCCAAAACTGCTTTTTGTGCCTAAAATATGACAAATAGTTGTCTATTCAACACCACTAATCATGTGCTGGCCTCCATGACATGCCTGTGACATTTCAAAGTGATTAACATGTCCCCTAGATGTGTGAAATGCTGAAGATGACTGTGTATTTCTATGGATTCTTGTTTCAAGAAAAGTACTGTGTGATTTGCTAACAGCGCCTGGCGTACAGCCAATTCTACATAAAAATATGTAAAGTTTCTGGAAGGAAACACCATGAAGGTCCATAGCGAACAACCCTGAGACGAGGGATAGGAAGGGACATACACAATGTCTCAACATAGTGTGTGTATGTCCCTTCTTGTATCTCCTCTTTAGGTCTCGCCATCATGGACACTATCACCAGCTCGCTTACTGTTGAACAGTTCTTTCAACGATAAAGGTCACTTTCATGAACTGGATGGCAGCCAACGTGCTGTCAATAAAAAGAATAATGGAAGGAGCTCAATATGATCCTTAGGCTGTGCGTGGTCATTGCTTTCTGACAAGGTGACTTAGAATTTCAGGACAGTGCCTGCAGTTGTAGTATTCTTGTGTTCTCACCCTTGACGCCCATTGTGTGTCATCGGTCACCTGTAATCTGCTAACATGCACATAGCTAAAACAAAGTATATTCGTATTTCTTTGAATACAGTTGGTACAGCACATTGTTTTTTTACATGTTCTTTGGAAAATATAAATAAAAAATTCTCTACTCTGCAAGTCTCCTGTCAGCTCTACAGAGCAGCTTCGAATTTCACTAGAAGCCACGTGTGAAACCTAGACCAAACTAGTGTTGAAGATCTATATAGGTCATAGTTAGATACTATCATTATTATTATTAGATCATAGGTCAGGCTTAGGTCCTGGTTGGTAGCAACACAATTGACCCTTATTAAAAATTGGTGCAGGAGGTGACAAACATAACTAAATACACCAACTGACTCTCACAAATTTTGTGATGTTATACTTTTGAAACAACATTAATATGCCGCAGTGGTCTTTTCTCCTTTGTTCCTTTTAACCTAGAAATATTAGGTCTTCGGCATCACCAGCCTTAGTTGCTGAGCATGCAGTTATTTGCGTTGACCTCTGCAGTTTCATATTTGTTTCGCTGGACAAGCAAGCCCAGGATTCCCCGTTTTGATAAGGGTCTTTCAGCTTTGACAGGGCATTTGTGGACAAGGAAAACATTTGGACTCTGTGTATTTTGCTACGGAGTGCACCGTACAAGGCAGAGGACAGCATCAATCATTTCCACCAAGGTTTGTTAAATTTGTGATAAAGTGCATATACCTTTTGTCACTGACTAATTTGGTGGCAAAGTTACTTGAGTGGCAGTTGTGCAATTTTAAGCACATGTTCAAAAAAAATTAGGGTATGAGAAGTGCTGCCTGGTTGAACATGTGGAGTACACAATATAATAATTGGGGGTTTACGTCGCGAGACAACTGAGTGTGGAATACACAGTGTTAACTGTAAAACTTGGCACTAAATACTCTCCACTCACGCTGTAGAAAGGAGTTGTGGCTTAATGTTCCAAAATGGTTACAAACATCGCCACACAGGCCGTACTCATCCGCGAACGCGCCAAAAACGTTCACACACACACTAGTGATGCGCCGAGAATCGATAATTCGTTCTTGGTGAACGAATCAGCAGCTTGAACTGAGTGAATCGATTCACCTGCCCTAAAAAGATTCGTTCATTGATTCACCTTCAATGAGGAATGAGGGTCGTGAAAGACTACAATGAAAAAGTGGAAACATTCCGATTTCAAAACATTTGACACAGGTAGGCGCGGCGCCATCTCTGAATGCGAACTGCAATTACTGCTCTCATCCCTAGTGACGTGCGCATGCGCGCACACGGTGTGGTCAGGGGAATGAACGTGTAGTATATTTCTATTGTCGGGAAAAACTCACGTGACCTCAGACGTCGGGCCAATCGTTGGGCCTCGGTAGAGTAGTTTTTTGCTTTGTTTTATTTTGTCTCCATGGGTGACGCGTGACGTAAAGCGACGCTGCCGAGGGGTTCTCTTTCCCTTTCCCCTCTGTTCTCTCCCCGCTTTGGCGGTTCTGGATTTTCGTTCGCATCCAGTGAAATAAATAAAACGCGCGGAAGCGTTGACTCTTTCTGTTGCACAAGGTGCTTTATTTTTCGGGATTGGTATTTCCAAATCACACATATGCAGTCTTCTGTATCTGCGCAAAACACGAACTTGACATGAACATTGTTTATGAAGTTCGAGTAATATGCCGAAGCAACTTCACATTCACTGTTAGCTGATGTCTCAAGTGGAAGACTTCACAGTAGATCAGTAAATTCACTGCACAGGCACACACATTCACAAATCCAGCATGATAGGAAACATGTCCATATCCCTTTGCTGCTTGTATAGTGTCACATGTCAAGGCTGACCCGTCACAAAGGAACCTGTGCAGCTGCTAAGCCAAAAGATGATGTTCCAACCACTCAGAGTGGCATATCCATTCTATTGCGTCCATGCCGATGCTTTTCTGAAGCAGATATGAGTTGAGCAGTACCTAGTTCATACCTGAGCAAGAAAGACCAGAACAGGGATCAGAAAACGTGAAAACTAAAAATTCTACCGGCCGAAATGCTGAGTATATGCCACAGGTGCGGTGCTATGCTATGCTACGCTAAGCGGCAGAATGGAATAGGAACTGACTTACCTGCCATCGAGTGGAAAAACACAGTATTGATCCTCCTTGAATCGTTGTCGCGCCAAGCTAGCAAGCGAAGCAGACCTGCGCCTTCCACTTATCTATCACTGAATTTACTTGCAGAAGTATCCAAGAGGATTCGAGTTTTGCAGAGTCGGTATCGACGGGCACTAAAAGCCATCCAAAGCGGTACCGGCAAAGATGCTTTGCGTGCGTCCCTGCTGCACCATATTTCGAAACTTTACGGCGAAACTGCTCCGGCACCCCAGACACGGCCACGGCGGTGCCCGCTTTCCCGCGCCACGAAAAGGTTATAATTTCAAACCGACCAATGAGCGCTCGCATACCAGGGGAGCGGCCGCAGGAGCCAATGGGATGCTCTCGGTAGAGAACTCGCGCTTCGACGTAAAAATTTTGACGTTTCATGACGTTTGATGACGCGAAAGGCTCGCAGCGCCTCACTTTAGTCCACAAAGGAACTCGCGAGTTTCATCCCCTTGGTGTGGTCGTCGTGGTCGTATGGTATGGTTGGTACTTTATGGTGAGGGCACGGCACTGCAGCGCGCAAGCAGATTGAATCAAACGAACGAATCAATTGAATCGGTCTGCGCCTTTTGGTTGAGTTTGAGTGGTTTGAGTCGTATGGATCACGGCTGGCTGCTGCGCTGCTCTCCTCAAGTCGAAGTGACTCCTTTGCTGTGCGTCTTAGATCACTGATTCATGTAGCAGTTCGTTCGCTTCGAACAGTTAGAGTTCGAGGGTGAATCATTGCATGGTTGTGCTTGTGCGGCTCACCGATTCATTGAGTGATCCATTTTGCGATGGAAGTCGGTTTGGTGATTCGGTTATGGCGGTTCGGTTATGGTTATGGCATAATTCGGTTGTGCGCTGTGCTCGTGGGGCTCACTGAATGGTGGTGGTGGTGGGTGGTGGGGCTCACTGAATAGTTTTGCGATCCGTTCGCTGCGCGCCAATCGCTGGGGGATAATTCTCTGTCTGAGTTGCTGATTCATGGCGGGATTCGTTCTCTTCGGGCTATTCTGGCACTGTTCGTTCGCGCTTTCTGGCGTGATCCACGGAGTGGTCTGGCCGTTCCTGATCGTGTGAGTGGGGACGGGGCTTGAATTGGTTTGCTGATGTTTGGTGTTCCTTGGCTGATCTTTCACTGGGGTGGATCCGTTCGGCACCTAACGAGTTAACTATCTCATTGAGCGGTCTTAATTAGGTAGGGTCCCTGGCGCGTCCGTTCAGAAGTGACGCAACCGTTGCCGTGCTCGTTGTGAGGGGCTTCGTGCTGGCTAGTCCCAGGTTGAAGTTCGAGGTTGGGGTATGTTCATCGACGTGTGCTATCTTCTGTGAGCTGCCGGGCTCTCAAGGACGCGTTTGTGCCGGTGGGCAGACTGAATTTTAGTGCATATGTTTGGAAGGCAGGGTGGCCGTGCAGGCTGTGAACGCTAGTAGGCATATGTCGATTTTGGGAATTACTAGGCATCATATGTGGCTCGTCCAGATTCCTGGTTACTGTGTGATACAATACTGGTATATATGACAAGGGCGTGAAAGCAAGTGTAGCTGAGTCGATGAAAGCTCAATGTGCACGTGGGAATGCAAAACTAAACTGTTCTCTGCAGGTCCGCTTTTTTATTTCGTGTTTCTTCGTTTCTTTTGAGTGCCGTGCTGATTGCGAGTATGTTATAACAAGCAGACAGAGATAACCACAGCAACGCAATGACTGCCGGAAGCGTGCCTCTCTTCGCTTGACTCTTTCTTTATAATAAATGTGAGGTCACCGGTCACATGACTTGATGACGCCATCGCGTCACGTGGTGTCGTGACGTCACTGATTCACTGAACGAATCTTTTGAACGAATCACTAAAACGAACTGAATCAAATGAATCGATTTACTAAAAAGAGTCATTTTTTCCATCACTAACACACACACACACACAGTCCTGCAATTGCTTCGCTCTCTCCCACGCGGAACAGGGGGCGCCAGTAACGAGCGGAGGAGAATTGCCTACATTCGGCCGTCCTGTTAGTCTTAACGTCCTCGTTAAGCCCAAAAAGACCAAACAAACAAATTGAAATATCATTACAAGGGTTAAAAGTACATACTATTACACAACATACTCTTGCAGTCTAGCCGGTAGTGTACGCGGTGCCTAACCGACCTCCTAGCAGCAGGAAGCTCTTCTTGTGGATCCTCAGAATCTTCCGAGTCAGCATCGTCTTCAATATGAGTTGTCTTGGTCGTTGCCAACCAGCTCTTTAGTTGGGAGACGTGCGCTGTAGTTGCGAAGCGGCTACCTGAACTTGGATTGAGCTCCGCTACTTGGGTAATAACCAGGGGTCCCCTATGCTTGGGCTGAGTCTTGGTTGGTTTGGCTGCCCGGTGCTCTGTGCTGCCTTCCTCATAAAAACCACCTCCCTCACTTCATGCATTTTTGCTGGGTAGTGTCTTTGATCATATGTGTGCTTGCCAGCAGATGCTGTCGCATTCTTGCCCTCAGCTCGCTCGGTTCACTCCAAGTATCCTCACCTTCTGCCGCAAGCTCTCTTAGTGCAATCCCGTAAAAGGTTGGCTTGTAGCCATGGAGAAGTTCAAAAGGAGTCTACCCTGTAGTTTTGTTTATCGCATTGTGTCTGCCTGCTTGGGGTTTTTATCCCAATTGCGGTGTTCAGGGTCCTTCATTGCTGTGGTGATGACTGGTAGTACCGTCCGGTTCACTCGCTCCACCTGTCCGTTGGCCTGGGGATGCCGTCAGGAATTCAGCACATGTCGAATAGTTCGTGTCCTGCAAAATTCCTCAAACGCTTTTCAGGTAAAACAACTACCCCTGTCTGAGATAAGAGTTTTTGGCAGCCCTCTCTCTAGGATAAATTCCTCCAGAGCGCTCAGTACATGCTTAGATGATGTGTCTCGCGTAGGAAAAAGTCTTACGAACTTTGTCAAATTATCCACGATGACCAAAAGGTGCTGATTGCGTTTCCTGCTTGGCACAAATGGTCCCATATGGTCCAGGTGCACAGTTTCAAAAGGACGTTTTCCAGGTGGAATGGGATGAAGGAGTCCCTCTTTTTCCCACCAGGAAGTTTGTTAAAAATACATTCAAAACACTGGGAAATATGCTTCCGCACATAGTTACGCATACGAGGAAACCAATATGCTTCCTCAATTTTTGCTACAGTTCTGTCTACAGAAAAATGTCCCAGCTGGTCATGGCACTGAATCACTATTCTTTCCGCATTGCCTTTGGCAACACAAACTTGCTTGTTTTCTCTCCGTCTTGCTCAAATTCTTTCATCAGTCGACCATCCCTTAGGGTGTAAGCATTCACTCTTGATTTCTCGTCCCTGGTACGACAGTGTCCTGGCTTCTCGAATATTACCAATAGCTCGCATATCTTCTCATCTCCCCGTTGTAGGGCTAATACCTGGTCAGCAAGGTCACAGGAGAGACAGACCTCAAATCGATCCTCAAGGAGAGAGTCCATTGTGTCCACTGGCTCGTCTACAATCGAATCATGTCGCTCCAATCCTGTGCTAGGATGAGAACATCGTTTAGATAACACATCACTACTTGTCCTCTTAGGTGGCCTAGGACTTTATTCATAAGGCGTTGGAAGACGCTTGGTGCGTTGGTGAGGCCGAACATCATACTCCTCTCGAACTGCCCTGTTTCATCGGCTGTAATGAACGCAGTCTTACGCTTTGCACTTTCCGTTAATGGAACTTGCAGGTAACCATGAGCAAGATCCAGAACCGTGTAGAGCATTGCCCCTGCGAGTCCTTCAAACTGGTCATCTAGGTTTGGTAAAGGATACTTTTCCTTCACTGTTTGGGCATTCAATCTTCTATAGTCGACTACGAGTCGTTTCTCCCCATTCTTTTTATCCACTACCAACACGGGGCTTGCATAGTCTGAATTCGTTTCGGCTACCAATCCAAGGTTCCTCCACTCATTGACAATCTTGCGTATTGTTTCTCGTCCAATTGTCCAAGCATTTGTCCGATAGGGTCGCACAGAAACAGGAGTACTCCCCGGAACTTCGACGATGTCCATTTTCATCACGGACGTACAGCCCAACTCGCTTGGCGTCATGGCGAAGCATTCCCGGAACATGTTCAATGTTTACACCAATTCGGTACGTTGTAGCTCTGTGACTGTAGGTCCAACATTGACCTCAGTCATCAGGATAGGTTGTCGCACGGTAGTGACTTCCTGTCGATCCGTGGCGTCCACCTTGAAGACTTCAACCTGTTCAGCGCGTCGAAGGGGTTGTCCTTTCTTGATGATTGCCTCATGATCACCCGCTGCACACATGGGCAACGTTACTTCACCAAGTGTCATGTCAATCAGGACATCCTGTCCACAGGGTCTGTAGATGACGGAACCAGTAAGCCGTTGCTTTGTTGAAAGCGTAATCCAGTTGACTCTATCTTTCTATAGGTTGGACTCCTCCTTTGCCCTCATCTGTAGCTTCTGCCGAACTTCAAACGGTTCCAAATGGGCAATCGTTCTGATATGCCAAAACCGAAGGCAGCCTCCTACCCTTGCATACGTTAGGTAGGGTAGTTCAGTAAATGTTCGTCCGATTAGCAAGTCCACAGTCTGGGCCTCATCTGGGACCACGAGAATGGGAATATCCCTTGCAATAACACCGTCTATCTCTATGTTAGCCTTGCATCTTCCTATGCTCTTAGTCACAGGCTCGCTGCTGTTTCCAAACCCATAGAGAGGCGTTGACTCCCGAACGAGTTCTGTAGCACATCGTGCTGCCGCAGAGGCGCGAAGGAGGCACCCGGAGCTACCTGTGTCAACAAGTCCAACGAGGGGAAACTCCCCATTTAGTATCACCTCCTTCAGCAAAACACCAGCGTGCTTCGTCTCATCCGTTGGTTGACTCACAGTGTTTGCCTCAGTGCGCTCGGTCAACACTCCCTCCTTGCAGTGACGTTGGGTGTGGTCAGTTCCATTACAGCGCAGGCACTTCATTGGTCGTTTCGGTTGGGGGCAGTCACGTGCCATATGTCCGTACTGGTTACAGTTGTAACATTTACGCTCACCTTTTTCGTTTGAGACTGGAGGTCGTCTGTCCTTGTTGTCACGTTCATCGACGGCTTTCCTTATAGTTGTCGTAGCCGCGTCTGTAGCACGCAATGCATTTACCACAGTCTTTTTGTCACGCGCTGCACCAAAACGCTCTTGTTGTTGTTGTTGTTGTTGCTCCTCAAGCGGGATGGCGCTTATCCGCTAGGGAGATTGGCCAGGACTACTGAGGTGCGGTCAACAGGATGTTAAAAAAGAGTTAGAATCGGTTAGAGCTGGAGATGAATGACATGACACTATGGAGAACAGCGCGGTCCCTAACGCCATTATGGGAGGCTCCAAGGGATAGCAGAGATGTCAGGGAGAGCTGAGCACCGATGGAGAGAAGAGGGGGGACGAGAAGGCGACGACGAGTGGTGACGTAGGAGGGGCAATCGAGAAAGAAGTGATGGACAGTCTCGGCTTGACCGCAGTGCGGGCACGCAGGTGCCGATTCGAGGCCAGGGGCTAGATTTTGAACTTTTCGCTATCCCGTAACGCTCGCTAAACGCTCGTGCTCCCCGGTTGACGGCCAATGCGCCTGACGGATGAACGCGCAAATTTTGAAAAATAGCTATAACGATCGCTATGTGCACATCAAGATTGAGCCCACTGATCTCGATTGTAAAAGGCTGGATCGCGGATAGGGAGCGCGAGCGTGAAGAAACCGGCCGCCATCTTACTGTACCCACAACAGTTCCCGCGGGCGATCATGCCGGCTTGTTGTAGTTACGGCTGCACCAGCCGTACGGGAAAAGGAGAGGGCACAACTTTTCACAGGTGAGTCATTCGTTATTAAGGAATAAATTGACGTTCATTCTGTACATTTCTTTGACGATTTCGAACAGTTTTTTTGCACGAAACCAGCACTTGGTGCAAGTTGTTAGATGGCTCTTCTGAGGCTCAAGCGAACGCCCTGGTATTTTACCCGGCGTCAATGATAGTTTGAGGTCATAATATGTTACAAGGAACATGTTACTCTACAGTGGTAGTGTTGTCATCCGTATATGTGCGGCACTCGAGCGCTAAACTGCGTGCATTGCTAGCCCGGTACACGGTGTTCTCTACCTAAGGAAGTAGGCAGTCATCTTTTTGAATCAGCTTCGCGAGGAAAGTCTCATCCTTTATGTGTTTGCGTTCTTTACTGTTTTAGTGTTAAGTCGTAACAAGGGATGTGGGGCTTTACGTCGTGAGACAACTGTGATCCTGAAACAAAGTTGAAACCCGGACGGGTTGGTGATCCATTTTAAATCGATAGAAAACCCCAATGCGAGGAGACGACGAAAGGGACAAAGGACGAGACGAACACAGCAGTGTATTGCCAACCAAAGACTTTTATTTGTAAAGCATGTGCTGTATTTGTCTCGTCCTTTGTCCCTCTATCGCTATTACATCTGTGATTATGAACTGACAAAGAATGTCTCCGTTGCGATAATGTCACTGGGGTGCGTCATCTAGCTCTTTTGTGTCTGACCTTTGTTGTCAGCTTCTTGCAACAACTCCATTAATAATTGGTTGCATGCAATGTTATTTGTGACAGTATATAAGACGTGATCTCTTGATACAGGTTTCCTCATAGCCGCCCTGTCATACTCAAAAAATGGGTGCAGAACCTGCGCAGAAAAGACTGGACACCATCAAAGACCTCGGTGATCTGCAGCAGGCATTTTGAGGAAGACTGCTTTGACCGGACTGGGCAGACAGTGCGCCTTAAGACCGACGCAGTACCAACAAAGTTTGATTTTCCACAGCACCTCCAAAAAGTAAAAGCTTATGCATCACATCAAAATTTTTTAAGCTATTCTGGATAGTGTGTGATTGCTCTGCATTAACTGTCATAGATGTGAACCACATATGTACAGTAGACTCTCAGTAATTCAAACCAGCAGGGGACTGGTGATTATTGTGTTGATTACTACACATACACATCTAAACATGGGCCGCAAGGTACAAATTAGTGACCCACGTTGCTTACATCTACTGTTGGTTACCTTTATGCTGCCACAAGTTTCCTTTTGGACCCCTGAAACGCTCTGTAATAATTTTAGCTGCAATGGGAGTGTCCTCTCAGCATCTCAACTGCTTGCAAAACTGTAAACATCTTAAAAAATGACACAGTTTTGAAGATTTCACATTCTGGAAATTTGCAACAGCAGAGGCTGTCAGAGTGCGACCTACTGAAAGGTTTGTTTTACGGAAGCAGATTTGTGGTAGCCATTCCTTCAAAGTAGTCATATCTTATAAAGGAATGAAAAGCGTGAAATTAGCACAAGTGCCGTTCGAATTTTTAATACACTGGACACATAGCCTGCCAACCCAAAATTTTGAACTTGTTTGAGCTACAGTAGTTTGATCCCCTTTTGTAGGACACTTAAGTAACCAGACAAAATAAACTGCCCACAAGTGTGAATTATCAGAGCTTACATTAATGAGAGCCCACTATACAGAGATCAGCATACATGGATAAATAAAAGGGTGGTGTTTGCACGTCATTACTCATTCCAATGTCAAATTGGATTCAGTAGTTTTGCATAGCGCCCCCATACGTCATCATTTTTGAAATAAAAGTATCGTCTCCTTGCACATTCCCTGTACCTTCAAAATGCATAATGACAATAAATAACTGCTGAACTTAAAACCGTTTATTGTCTCTGTTCTTCAAACATAACATCTTGGAACTTATTGACGAATGCATATTTCGTTACATCTTTGTTACACAGAATGCACAACCAAGAAAGCCCCCTGCCACTAGACATAAAGTAGAGCAGGATACCATCGGTAGCACGTCACAGCCAGGACCATCTTGGGGCACACCAGGGCCGTCATCAGAAGTGTCACAAGCCTCATGTAGTCTTGCAGCTGACCATACATACGTAGTGCAGGAAAGTCCTCGTACATTAAAACTGAAGGTGAACGTCGCAGTTGAGGCACTAGAAGGTGCAAGCAAAAAAGTGAAGCATACCCACCAGAAGAATTTGAGACTAAAGAAAAAGGTGGTAACTGCAGAAAGTGTGATTGAAGACCTCCAGAAAAAGTCACTGGTTTCAAAGCAGTGCAGCGACATTCTCCGTGGCTCCCTTTCAGGCGTGCAGTTGGATTTGGTGCTACGTACTATACACAACAAGCATGGGAAGATCAGCAGGGAGCAGTACCCCCCATCCCTACGTAGTTTTGCTCTCACACTGCAGTTCTACTCCACGAAGGCGTACGAGTATGTGAGAAAGACATTCAATTTGGCACTTCCGCACCAGGCAACAATCAGGTCATGGTACAGTGCAATCCATGGTGAGCCAGGATTTACACACGAAGCCTTTGATGCCTTGAAAGTAAGAGTAGAAGAGCAGCGGAAGTTATCTAAACGTGTCGTGTGTTCACTCATGCTCGATGAAATGAGCATAAAGAAGCAGATTCAGTTCACAGGACAGTCCTTTAATGGCTTCATAAACCTAGGTACTGGCATTGATGACGACAGTCAGGAACCAGCTACACAAGCTCTTGTATTCCTTGTGGTTGCTTTGGACAGTAACTGGAAAGTGCCATGTGCATACTTTCTGATCAACAGCCTAAGTGGGGAGGAAAAGGCAAACCTTGTGAGCCTCTGCCTTCAAAAGCTACATGACATTGGAATTCTGATAGCTGCAATTGTGAGTGACGGCCTGGGCTCTAACCTCACCATGTTTCAAGACCTTGGTGCAAACATGAAAAGCCCCGACATCAGGCCATGGTTTCAGCACCCTTCTGATTCTTCCTGGAGAGTTCATGTAATCCTCGATGCTTGCCACATGCTGAAGCTGATTCGTAATGCCCTGGCAACAATGGGGACCCTGAAAGACAGCAGTGGAAGCACAATAAAGTGGGCCTACCTCGTATCCCTCCAAAATCTGCAGCAATCGGAAGGGCTTCATGCTGGAAACAAGCTCAAGGCTGCCCACATTGACTGGGGAAGTCAGAAGATGAAGGTGAATTTGGCAGCTCAGACACTCAGCTCAAGTGTGGCGGATGCTCTGGAGTTCTGTGACAGGGACATAAACAATCCAATGTTTCATGGATGTGAGGCAACAGTGGAATTCCTCAGGAAGTTCGATCGTCTGTTCGACATCATGAACTCCCGCAATCCCCTGGCAAAGAACTTCGAAGCACCCATCCGTTATCCAACCCGCCACCTTTGGATTCCATTCTTCAACGAGATGACTGCGTATATTGGCAACCTGAAAGATGCATCTGGAAAGCCAATATTAGAATCCCCACGAAAAACAGGCTTCCTTGGATTCCTCATCAACATGGCAAGCATTCAAAGCCTATGCAGCCATCTTCTTTCAGGAGATAATGCACTCTTAAGGTACCTGCTCACATACAAACTCTCTCAAGACCACCTCGAACTTTTCTTTTGTGCGTTGAGGGGTAAAGGTGGGTGGTGCAACAACCCGACGGCAGGACACTTCATGGCTGCATACAAGAGGCTCCTTGTTCACCATGAAATCGAGCCTACAGCACGAGGTAATTGTATCGCCCAAGACTCCACACGCATACTGACTGTGACAGCAGCAGCAGCAGCAGGAGCTACTTCCCTTGACGAACTTGACATTCATGCATCCCGCTATTTTGGTACTGCACAGAGTGAATGTGTTGAAGATCACGACTACGCAGATGTACCTGATACAGAGCAACTGTCAGCCTTTGTTGAAGATGTTGTGGGGTACATCGCGGGGTACGTTGTCAAGATGGTGACAAGGAAGATCTCCTGTGCTGACTGCATCGACGCTCTCACAGACAGAACTCTACACAGTGCTCTTCTTCGTCGGAAGTCTCGAGGTGGTCTGATTAGTGCGTCTCAGAGTGTCATCGCCATTTGTAAAACAACAGAAAAACGTGTTCGTCAAATGCTTCATATCTCAGAAGGAATCTTGACATCCAATGCTCAGCTTGGGCAGCTTCTCACAAGGGCCGTCTTGCAGGACATTCTGTGCACGTCTGCAAGACTGGACATTTTTCCTACTTTGAGCCAGCACATGTTTGAGTGCAGTCCAGATGAAAACCATGTCATTCGCCTTGCAAAACACGTTGCAGACTGTTATGGGAAGATAAGACTTTATCACATTGCCAAACAGTACACGGAGAAGGTGACCGCAAGGCCACGTCTGCGTAAGAGGTTGTCAAGAATTATAGTTTTTAACAATCAGTGACTACTCACGTTCACTTCCTAAGTGATTCCAATTTTCATATTTAATAAGTACAAGAGATTATCTTACTTTTTAGTTTTACGTATACACAATTTTAGCTGGCATATGCCTTGTTCTGCATTTTCTTAAGGTGATTTTCTGAAATTTTGTACTGGCACAGAAAGTCAGAGCCCAGGTGTAGCTGCTGTTTCACTATGGTCCCCCAGCAGAATAATTCATAAACAGGTGATGCTATCAGAAAGCTTTCTTTGGCGGCCTCATAGCTAAGTGTAAGAGCGCATCGATACACTGCTCCGTCCAAGAAATATGTACGCCGAAACCAATTAACTAGAAATCATTAAAATATAAATGCTGTGTTTCTTTGTCTGGAACAGTTTTTGCTGAAGGTTCAAATCAATAAAACAGAAATACTGAAGGCATCCACAGTAAAAAGTTAACAAGCTTAAAAGTTTAAAACGAGCTTTATTCAATCAATGAGAGCATGCAAATGACTCTCCCACTGCTGAGTTCTTGGCCAACACCTCAGGAATGATCAGTGAAATGAAAGCTTTTTGATAGCACCACCTTGTTTATGAACTATTCAGCCGGAGGACCTTTATGAAGCACCTAGTATACATATGGCACATTTGTGTCAATCTTCGTTACTTGTACCATGTTACTTTCCTGTAGTAATTACTTTCAAGAGGGACAACTGTTAATAAACTAGTGTTAACCCTCTTCAGCACTATACTACCTCTTTCTGCAAAATAAATCAGAGCCCAAAGTTTAGGGATTCATTCTAATGTTCCCCTTAATTGAAAGTTGCCTCTTGAGGGTGAAGTCTGACTTTTACCGAGCAAATTGCCCTTACTGAAATGTCTATAGCAATGCACACCAGCTTGTTCGGCAGTAAACGCAATTACATCACAGTTTGTACCAAACAGTGCGCAGTTCGTTACAGTAATAGAGCCCAATTCCCCCCCTCCCCAATTTAGCTGTTTTTTTCATCTGAATTCATATTAATTTCAAGCACACATTCATTTCCCCAATTTTTACCCCCCCCCCCCAAATATTTCCTGAAAACCTTGGGCTCTAAGAATAATGTTTACCTCATGTTTCATGTGCGTGGTTTCTAGCACTGCATTTGAAATTTTGTGGCACAAGGAAAGCCAAGATCACATTTGCGGGACTGTCTTGCTGTGTCATATCAAAGGATTGTTATTTGTCACGTGCCTACCAAGTGTGGTTGCCCACATCGTTGTGCCACTGGGCTGGTGCCCACTGCAATCAAGTGCATTGTCGTGAGCAACGTGTGAGCAACTTATTCTGTGGGGATGTAGCGAAAAATGGGGCCAGAAATAATTGTCCCAGCTTGCACTGGTAGAAAAAATTGTCCCATGCCTTAGGGGACAATTCTGGTGCCTTAAGTGGTTTAGGATTAAGCGTGTGGTGACGCATGCTAAAATAAAACAAGAAGAAAAAAAAGAAAACGGTGAGAGGACAATGAGAAGGCAGACACAATGACAAGTTGGTTGCACTTGCCGGTGTCTATGCACTGGGGTTTTTATGAGTTCCAAAAGTCATGCGCTACGTTTTACGGACAACTGAATTTTTCAGGAGTAGGACATCTCGTTGCAGGAAATCAGACGTGTGTAAGAAGTGACACATCGATATATATTCCAGGCTATTAGTTTCTTGCATGGTCTGATGCTGGGGTCTCCCAGTGCAGCCCATGCCCTGGTACACTGCTAATTGGTGTCGCCTAACCTGACCTAACCCAACTAAACTAACATAAATAGCCAAACCTCCTGACGTAACCAAAGTAACATCCGTATCATGAACAAGCTCGCATGGTGTAAGCAAGCTGCTGTCTCCAGAGAAAGAGGTAACATTTGCTTGAGCTTCAAACGGTCTTGTGTTGTCGTTATCGACTTATGTGTTCATCACATTCAAGAAAATGTTACCTCTTTCTAAGTAGCCCAACCTAACCCAACTGACGTATCCTAACTAATTATTTGGGTTGCGCTGCTGCAAAAACGACTCTCTGTTGCAATGGTTGATAACTTATTCCAAACGTCAACACGTCTCTAAAACAAAGGTACTATATAGCCTGCGATTCTATGGGAACATTTCCTTTGTCCCATGACAGTAGAAAAATGTTTTTCGTTACCACTATTTCGGAAACAATTTTTGCCCAGATCCCAGTATGAGAGATTATGCATGATTGTTGTGGAACTGACATCGCACCTTACTGAAATATGGGCTGTGAAACGTGCTGTAGTACAATCCCCAGCGCTGCACTGCAGTGACGGTCTAGTTTCGGAATGCAAAACATAACGTAATTAAGAATCGAATGGCAGGACACCTGTGAAACACTGTTAGGATACATCAGTATACTGGCACCTTACAAAATCGCGTGACGACAAACAATGATCGACGCCTGTAGCGCAATAAATACTCACAATCTCTGTTGCCTCCCATTGTTTTCTATGGGCGCACACAGCACTTTAGGGCCCACCAACATGGCGGCGCGAAGGCACGCCTCTCCCCCACGAGCCCCTCTCCCATGCGCGATCCAGCCTTTATACATAGAGATCAGTGATTGAGCCCCAGCACGCTCTTGTCTTTCTCGGTCGATTCTTCTTCTTCTTCTTCTTCCACCTCAGAGCAATAGCCGATTCTTTCGAATTCCTGAATATCATGCAGGAGGTCGTCTTCATCGTCGTGCGTTTTCCCTAATAGCATACTGCTAAGTTGTCTTGAACGCAGGCCTGTGATCACCTGTTCACGTGTGTCGCAGAAATCAAGATTCGCCTTGTTGCACAAGCGTATAGGTCGCAGTGCTTTCACTTCTCTGCTGGACGCGTTCCTGCATACGCCCCCTTCGTTCCGCTGCTCGTGTTTGGCTAACGAAAGTGCGTCGAAAACGGTCTTCAAAGTCTTTCCATGACGTAATTTCAGCGTTATGTGCCCGCAGCCAATCCTTCGCTGCTCCCGTGAGATGACACTTCGCGGTCTCAAGAAGAAAACTCGAGGGCCACTTATGGAGCGTTGACGTTCTCCGCAAATTCTCCAACCACTCCTTGACCGATGCCGCGTCTTCGGTGGCTTCGAAATTCACAAAGTTCTTGCTTAGGTCGGGCATGACTTGAAATGTTGTCACATCTTGCGATGTTTGCGATGTTGATAATCGTCGCAGCAGGTCTGACACTAGCCGGTCCTTTTCCATAATCACACCCAAAAGTTCACGCACGGTGACGACGTCGCTCTGATCGACGTTTTCGCCGGAACCTGTCGCACTAACCGCGCTCGACGACTTGCTTTGTCCATCTTTGTGATTAGGGTTAGCGTCACTTGCCGCCATCGCGCTTCGAATTTCGTTGCTTACCGGGAGTTGTCACTGCGTTACTGGGTCTATCCCACTTCAGACATGTTAAAGGGTCTCTGACCAGAAGCTGGAGAGACTTTTCCGTAGTGGCCACCGATAGAATACACAAAAGCTACTTCACATACGAAAATGCATGCCTCAACACCTCGCAGTTTTTGTGAACTCGAATTTTGAACATCACGGTTCACGCCGACGCTGGCACACCTAGCGTCAGACCAAGAAAACGTACGCATATATAGAAAACGCATCTGGTCATCCCACTGGGATGACGTCAATCGCCCTTGCAATCAGCGCGCAGAATGCCGTCACATGATCGAGCACTACAACAGCAACTTTCAGCAAGAACCAACATTTTTACACCGATATACTGTTGTCACAATGTCTGGAAATAAAAAGTATGTATATACTTCGAAATCTGCCGACCTGTTTTATAACTGCGATAATCCAATTAGCGACTTCCGTGGAAAGAAGAACTATATAACTACGAGGCTACGAGCTACGACGACTTTCGGGATCCAGCGCGCTGTTTCACAGCGTTAGTGTAGTGTGTGTATTTCCAAGTTTTTTTTATGTATATCTTTTGGAACAACGACCAATATATCGAGGTACACAGACTTCATTTGACATGCCTCGGTTGTGTCGTCAAAGCGAGATTTCTCGGCGGGCATTCAGTTCCGTACGATACTGCGCGTTCACCCGCAGCGGCAGGTATGGTTGGCAGCGGATTTTGCCAATCGTATTTGAAGAATGCAGACTATAAGACGGACCCCTCAGTTTGAGTACAAAGAACCTCCGCCTACAGCAGTCCGCAGTGCTTTCCTTGAATCTATCTTCCAAGACTGTTGCATCTGGACGTGACGAGGTTAGTATCTTCTGTGTAATTTATACAGTGATTACTCTCCTTGTGAGAATTACGTTGTGGCGTGCAGATGTTAGGAGACCAGTTACGCAACAAAGAAAAATGAGGATTAAAGAAAATTGAAGTTTACGCACTAAATCAAAAGATATACTGTACAATTCCGAGTGTTGTTCAGAATGCAGCCATGCCATTGCAGTAAGCAACATCTACAGTACGTAAAATGAAGCTGTGTATTCCGCATCTAGGTGTAACATTTTAATTGTCACAGCAGTGTGCACCAATGTAGTTCATGACTTCCTTGGACAAGATGTGGAACCAAATGTTGGAAATACAAGGCAGGGATCAGGTACAAGTTTTCTTCTATTTGTTTTCCTTATAATATGCAGCATACTGCACATAGTAAAGAAGGGCTCTGGATTCTAAACCAACGCAGTTGAAATCCTTAGTTTACCCCAAGCTGTACTATTGTTGTCTAATCTGGGGAAACACCACAGAGGGCAACTATGATAAAATTGCAGTGCACAAAAAAAAAAAAAAAGAAAGAAAGCCTGGTGTACGACAACCATGTCTACAGGTGCAATGTGCTGGACCCTCGAGGCCCACCAGGGGTGCCACTACAATCCATCCATCCATCCAGCCCCTCAGCTCCTTCAAGACATGCAAAATACAGTAGACAAAGTGTTCACTTGCAAATCAGACATTTATACAAAATTGCCTTGCAAATTCAGGATCTTTTAGCGCCATCTCAAACACTCTCCATTACGGTACGAAATCCATCACTGTACCACCTTACCAGGTTCCACTGCTACGGACCAACTACGGAAATTAGCAGAAACCGTTCCTTTTCCGAACAATTTTTTTCAGCTGATTGGAAATGGCCTTCCTGTGTCCAGTCCTGTGTCCAGTTTCAAAACAGAGTTACACAAACTTGTTGAAGTCTTATTAGGGACAGGCCACTCTGTTATGTATTTGTGTGTGTGTGTGTGTGTGTGTGTGTGAAAATGTGCACAGCTCGGTGCAATTGTGTATTTTATTTATGTGGTTGTGATCTGCTGTATGCTCGTAGTGGTAATAATCAGTTATCGCACACTGTATTGGTGCTAGGCACCCCATGAGGCTGATGCCTTTCGTGCCTGGTAGCCTCATTTAATTTTCTATGAAATGAGATCCTCATAAATTTATATGGCTTTTTTTAACAATGTTAGGGTGATGACTTCATGGAAGTGGAATGAACAGGAGAGGAAGGCATCTGCAATGGTCATGACAGTTGTCCGTCAGGTACGGGACCAATTTCTTTTATAAACGTGGTATATAGCGTGAAGTTGTTACTAACAAAAAGGTTTTTTTTTTCCTTTAAAGGAATCTACAGGTGGTGAGCACGCGTAAGGACTTGACATATCTCAATACAACTTAGATACAACTTAGGGTCGATGCATGTATATTTTGAAACATGAAAGACAGAGTGCTAAAAATATATCTGAGGTGAAAATTTGAGCAGTTCATTGCAGTAATTCTATCGATTTATTTTCAGCATTTTGGGAAATATATAGTGATGGCAAGATTACCTGTGTTGTACTGCCAGACCATCTGCTATTGGAGTTCGAATCCTAGTTATTCTATATATGAGCTGTTTGAGGCTATTACATATTTATTATGAATGTTTTGTGCCTGTGAGTTCCTGCAAATGTGCTCTGCGGTGATCATACTGGACAGAGAGCTATGCCTGTATAATAAGAGTGACTAATGTTCTTCTGCCCATAAACCAATTCCTAGGGTACATTCGCACCCTTGGAAGTCACTGGAGAGGCGTGTTAGCTTAGCTACAATTGGTAAGAGCCCTGGATCGGTAATACAGAAGATGTGGGTTCAAGTCCTACTACTGGCTAACCTTTCCAGTGACTGCCTTCTTTCATCATTCATTTCTTACGCACTTGATGATTTGTCCTTTCTATGTGTTCCAGTCTCAGAACATCAACTGCCATGTTCAAAAGAACTGGGATATGCCTCTGCAATCTGGAACCCATCCCAACATCTCTTAATCGACAAAGTAGAATTTGTACAAAACCGCACGGTTTGTTGCTCGTGATTATCATCCTTTTTCCAGCGTCTTAGCCATTAGAGCCCAACCCTTTCTTACTCCTTTGATTACCAGATCAGGTATCAGGCCTGGCATTCTTTCATAAGTTATATTACGGTCACCCTCCTCCCCACCCCACTTACTGTCAATCCCCTCACAAGTTACTTCCAAGGCTTGATGACCCACACAAAGTACTTGCTCCACCTGCACAAACAAAAAACTTCCTCTACTCTCCGCACCAGCTGATGGTGTCAAACTGGAATGTCCACGTAGCATCAGAACAAAATATATCGTCATTTATTTCCAAGTGAACGAATTTTGTGTATTTTTGTGTACATCATTTTGGTATTTGTCTTTTTTTGGATACAAACCTCCCCCCTTTATGTAAATCCCTTCACAGGGGTCTTTAAAGTAAACAAATGAAATGAAGAACTTCGTGATACTTTCATAGTTGGAGCATTTTTAATGCATATTTTAAAACAGTGGCTGCAAAAAATATGTCAGACACCGTTACAAAGGCTGCCGTCTGTATCAGGTGAATCATGATTTTTCCCAGAAGCCCAATAATGTATGACGCTGCATTACATATGCTATTTTGGAACAATCTCTGCAGACATATTATGAAGATTAACTTGTGTAGTGAGCACTTCTGGAGGACTCAGGGCAGGAACTGGATGTCACACACAGGGCAACCTGCATAACAGTCTGATTTACTTCCACATAACGATCATTAAAATACTTGAGGTGCTTAGACAATACTATTTGGGTGCTATCAGACAGTAAGAGATCGAACAACACTTACGACATACTGACTCAATGGGTGGACAAAAGGATGCGTCAGAACAGGATTGGATTTGTGTCTGGTCGAATTGAGAGCCCATTCTTACCAGGCGGAGCAGGCTGATGAGATGGTGCTTTGTGCCAGGGATCAGCACAATGGTTTATCCAGAATCCCAAGCATGGAGGGGTGTTGAAAAAAGTTGGGGGGGGAGGGGGGTCATTATTATAGTTACATCATTACCGACATGTGTCTACAGCTGAAATTGCAAGGGCACCCCCTGTAGGGGGTACTTCCACCTAGTATCTTGGGTATTTAAAGCATGTAGTAGTTAGTATGGGAAAGGCTTTGCGTATCCTGTTCACCGCGCAGACTGGTATAACGATTCTCCTGTTTTTTCCAAGTTTGTGCAACACCCATCTCACGAACTATTGGTATGTAGTGTATCTATTTCCTGTATGAGACACGCAAGCTTTGAACAAAGCTAAAGCTAGTGACGAACAATAACGAAAAGTTCAGAATAACTATTTTGTATTGAAACCAACCAGCATGATTGTGCATGAGACACGCTTCTTACTTGTGAATATGAGCGCTAGGTTCGTGCTGCCTTGAAGTTCTAAATATGCTACTCTAAGAGCAGCTCCTTGCAACATAACCACTCGACTTCTTTCGGCATTATTATGCATGAACCACTCCGGCCCCTTTACACGGCGCCGTCAAACACGAAATTTACACAAACTGTTCATGGCCTTCATCATGATGGATGCTGAAAGCTCATCTAACAGTCTGTCGTTGGAACTTCCTCTTCATGCTGAAGTCGATTCGCGGCTCAACATTTCAAAAGCAAGGCCTCCAAACTCTGCTGCACGTAGCAGGTCCCTCTCAGCTGCTGAAAGGTTGCTGAAAAGCTCACTTGTCGACTCCGCTGTGTTTCCACGTCTATATTGAAAAAGCGACCAGCAATACGGAAGTTGCGGAAACCACCCGAACTTCCGGTGTGGACTTTCCACCAATAAACTTCGCGGGCGTTTGACGTCATACACATGGGAAAACCACTGCATAATAGCTAGAGTTTTGCGCTGATCGCACGAGTTGAGGGCAGAAATCGAAACCGCTTTTCGGCTCCTTGTTTGGAATAGTTCGCGGCTCCGCAGAGACGAAATGTTTCAGTTGTAACTTGGAGGCACCATGTAGGTTCGTTATCCATACAAACAAAGACATTGACCAGGTTCTGGTCAGAGACCCTTTAACTGTAAAACTTGGCATTAAATACTCTCCACTCACGCTGTAGAAAGGAGTTGTGGTTTAATGTTCCAAAATGGTTACAAACATCGCCACACAGGCCGCACTCATCCGCGAACGCGCCAAAAAAGTTCACACACACACACACACAGTCCTGCACTTGCTTTGCTCTCACCCACGCGGAACAGGGGCGCCAGTAACGAGCGGAGGAGAATTGCCTACAACAGCCCAGTGTAATGTTCCTTATTCTGGCAATGTTAGCATGGTTCAAGAAGTGGGAAATGTTGCACTACCCATAATAACATCTGTTGGGCCCAGCCAACAGGATACACTTACCCTAATCTGAAGACACTATGCCTAACTCAAAAGCAGTATGAGATCGACCCGTACGTGTTTATTTGCGAAACTATTATGAATGAAATATGGCCTGTGTGGTATAGAACAATGCGCACACTCAAGTAAACATGCAAAAAATACGTATAAGGGCTCTTGATCTATACATGCCGCGATGCGCTCTACGAGATAAACAACACACTACAAAACTACATCCAACACTTTTTGTGCGGGGCAACTCTAATGAACACTTTCATATAACCGACGAATGGTTCAACTAATGCAGTTCGAGTGGTCACGATACATTCCTACGTCGTTCATTGCGGTCACGCTATATGATGCTGCACAATATATGTATCTCGTGTAACAAGCCTGGCAATCGCACGATGTGCATGGGCAGAATACGGTCTTCTTTCTTTGAAGACCAGTCCTCTGCAAGTATATGCTCAAACGACCAGCAAGTCCCACGTTGTTGCTCAATCGCTCCCATTCCTGCACTTGTAGTAAAAGCAGCACACGGGTCGACGTGTATTGCAGCTGAACGGTTGGACTGCGAAGTTCTCGAGCACATAATCACAATTTCACGCCGAAAATGTTGTTGAGGTGAGTTCGCCGGTTGTTGTTTCCATCGTTCAATAGTTCTCGGGACTACCTCGGACGAAACGCTCATAGTAGCCGGCGGCCATAACTGGATTTCCTCGCAAACGGGAGAAGATGCTCCTGAGGTTATTCACGTCATATGGGGTCGCTGGGGGCAAGTATAGGGAAATCACAGTGAAGTCAAGCGCGCCCATCCCCACTGAGCAGCAGACATACTCCCCTCTACTTGTTTCTACAAGGGACCTCTTCACAGCCGGTATGTCTGATCGGACGAAAATGGCCGCTCGGCTAGCGTTGTTGGGCTGCGACACGAAGGTGATGTAGTTGGATAGGCGAAAGTCGTCCCGAATTCCACATTCTGAAATACACATTACTGGGAATTTATGCCTCCACGCGAACTGGCGGAACTCTGAGAGCTTCGTCTGAAGGCTTCTTGCGTTCCATTGGAAAATCGTGGTCGTGATATTGTACTGCCATGCGGCATGAGAAAGAGCGGTAGCTGGATCCGGCCGGGCCTACCGGCCACGTGTCGGGGGCTCACGAGTGGGGGCAATTAGTTTCTCTAAGCGCAAGTTCGATCGCACTTCCGGGAGCGCTTTGCACTCGGGGCATGCAGTGATGATGGCCCTCAGAGCTGCAAAGAGCAACTTAAAGGGACTCTGACCAGGAGTTCGACAAATCTTTCGTTTGCATCTATTACGAAGGTATAATATGCCGCCAAGCCACACGCGAAATTTTTTGGCTGTGCGCGGCGGCAAAGTTTGCCAAACGGCGAGCTGAAAACTGGCTTCGCTTTTCCTCCTCAACTCGCGCAATCGGGGCCGAAATCTAGCCTCTTTGTAGTGGACATCCTCCAATTTCCGTGTGCGTGACGAAAGGACGAGGTCCACGTTTCATTGGGCGCCCGGACCGGAAGTTCTGTTGTTAGTGAGTTTGTGAGAGCGCCGGCATCCGTCCGGAAAGCGATCTTCAATATGGACGTCGAAGGAAGAAATGCGGAGACTTCGAGCCCGGAACTTCTTTCTGACCTTCCTGCGATCCAGAAGAAAATTCTGCGTGCTGAACAGCTCGGTAGGCTTTCGAAACGTCGCCGATGCCGCGAATGCGAGACGAAGTTAGAGCTCTACGAACATCGGTCACAGATGGAGCAAACAGCATGAGTCGCCTGTCTTCAGGTAAGCGATGAGCTTTTTAACGCACACTGTGATCGAACACGTAAACGTTCTCTGAAATTTCGTGTTCTGATATTTAATGCGCACTTGCTGTTCATGGTGCCGGTGTGGCTGGTGTGTCATAATGCCGAAGGAGATCGAATGCTTGTGCTGCCAGGAGCTCGAAAACACTGCCGAATGACTGCAGTATGAGTGCATTACAACCCACGAAGATTTCCAACTTCTATGCTTCAATATGACTGTCCTGAAGGTCGCATATTGAACTCCGTGGGCAGCGCGAACCTATGAGCGACTATTCACAAGTAAGTCACATGTGTCCTGGTCGAACGATGTTAAAATTTGGGCGCCCAAAACTGGTTTGGTCCTGCATTAAAGTCGTTAAAAACTCCAGTACAGGGCGCAGCACGTAAAAAGACTGTACAGTACACAACTCTGAACTGGAGAAAACCAATAGAGGCAAATTTGTAATTGTCAGTGCGCTGTGTCCTGAGTCATGTTTTTATGTATTGCCCTGTGCATAAGGTTTTAGCGTAGGTTTTTAGCGATATTGAGTGTTCTTGATTGTCGATTCAGTGAAAAGTAAAACAATGTTGGTTCCTAAAAGAACACAGCATGTGTAGTAATGTACAGGGTGTGGTCAGGTAAACTGCAGTTGCTCTCAGGTATATGTAGAAATGACCCTGCACACACACTGTACTGTAACCGGTTACCTATTTGCCTAAACTATATTTTATGTACATCTGTGTAGACGATGCAGATACACTGGGTATCGCAAGTTTGCAAGGTGAGTATGGCACAAGCTTGGGAAAAACAAGATCATGGTCATCCCAGCCTGTGCAGTGAAGAGGGTCTGCAAGCCTTTCCCACAGAAAATGCCACAGGCTTCAAGTACCCAAGATCCTAACTGCAGGTACCTCTTCGCACAACTCGTCTATCGCATTTAAAATAATTCAGCGTCTGTATTTGGGATGATTTATAGCTCTCAGGATGATGCATGGTTCATGAGTTCAATATGTTGTGTTGAAACACAACACTAGCCCTTTTTAATGAGTCTTGCGGAACGATAGATGAGCACTGCTTTTGTGACATTGTGTACCATTGCTACAGTGAACAATTTCTTGAGCAAGACTGATGAACGAACGAAAAACAGAGTCTGTCTTCCAAATATGTATGTTCCTTGTAACTTCCGTATTTGTTAAGTGACCCATGTTAATGTCCCCCCTCATGTAATGCCTGTGAGGGCCTTCCAGATATATTCATAAATAAATAAATATCAAAACCGGAAAAAGGTGTAACACCTATCATCTCTTTGTGTGAATGATACATAAACATTCTCAGAAGATCCATGACTTGAAAACCCGAGACGAGGTAGGGACGATAACAGACAAACACAAACACTGTCTCAGATCCCACGGTCTCAGAGACCGTGTTTGTGTTTGTCTATTATCGTCCCTACCTCGTTTCAAGTCGTGGATCGTCACCACCAGCTCACTTGCTACCTAACTTTTCTTTCGTTATCATTCTCAGAAGATTTGTACATAGTCACATTTGCCTCATTTTGCCTAAAGCCTAGTTCCACCTCTTACATCATCTCCACATCTTCAATCCCCAAAGCAGTACAAGGCTAAAGTAATCAGCTACTACATAAAAAGAAGGAGGGGGAGGAAAACAAAAGCTGGCACATCTAAAATTCGAAGAAACCCTGGTGCTTTCACGTGGCTACTCACGGCTCAGTCCTGGATCAGATCCCGATGGAAAACAGCTTTTCTGAGCCTCAGTGATAGATTCCTTTGATTGCACTGACTGTGAGGCACAACTCATTGGCTTGGTGGCAAGTGGGCTTGCGTCTGATAGTACAATTTGGAATAAAGGGATCAAGGAACATCTCTCTATGGTCTTATGAAGGATATCAACATTACCTGTCAAGGTACAGCATTTCATGTTGCTTTCAGTAAGTACAACACTCCTCATAGCAGTTACCATTCATGTTGGGAAAGCATGCTGAAGTTAGCTCAGGCAGTGCATCCAGAACTGTGAACCAGGTTCATAGAGAGCACCTGGTGAGAGGGACAGCAACAGTGTCCAGTAAAGACTCTCCAGGAATTTTGTGCAGGTTTGGGGGTCACACCTTTTAATAGTGTTGATGGAGAGCAGGGTGTGTGAAACACTGACCTCTGGTAGATGAATTCTTGTTATTTATAACCAGGTACCCATGTTCTAGTAATCTAGAAAAAGCTTTGGCTCTCTTGGAAGAAATTGCTAATGAATCTTGAGTGTCTTTTGTGGAAACAGGTTGTAACTGCCTTTCTATCCACCCTTCTTAGTTGCCCTAGCAAAAGCAAATATGTAATGCTGTACACCATATCTGATGCTAGCACACTAATTGCGTTGAGTGTTCTCAGGCTTCTGAAATGGAGCTACCTCGTACATACGCTGTGCCATGTCGGCAAGAACATAAATCAGACTGCCTTTACTTTTTGCATTGGCCCGTCAGTGCTTCATGTGACTGCAAGAATGGCACCCCCAAAATGATAGGCAATGAGAATGATTTCTGCAATGTATTGAGCTTTGTAAAACAACAACTTTATTTGAAAATATATTCCAAAAGCTGGGTGACGACCTCATAATGTAGCGTCCTTTACTGCAAACACTGCTCAACACGACGATTAAAAACAGAGCGTAAACGTTTTGTCGCCTATCCGGGTGACATCATCAGTACAACAAAGGCCAAAGACGAGCACATCAGCCTATCTAAGAGGGCATCATACACATCCGATAGGGGCCACGGTTTGTATTACAGGCTGAAGCATCACGCCTGATAAAGCAGGATTCTAAGAACTTTCTAGGGCCCCATCGCTAGTCATGTGCAAAGGTTACTGCACCATCAAAATATATGTCCCTTAGGACAGCAATGGTAGATTCATTCGGTCTTGGTTAGTTAAGCTAAGCACTAGTAGCCCTGGCAACATCCCTTGTGTGCTCTTTTAGTCTTGTCCCTCGTCCTTTGTCTATCTCGCCAATGTAGGTTGCATCACATTCTATGCACTCAACTTGATATGCACAGTCAAAATGCCTGATGGGCACAGTGCCCTCCAAATAGCGTATGAATACGTTGGATGAAAGGAATGCGCACCACCGATTTGATTCCTTTGATGTTGTTTTTGATTGTTCTCTGTTGTAGGGATGATGCCAACTGAATAGGCAATGAAACGTTTACTCTATTCTTAATTGTTGTGTTAAGCCGGTGTTCTCAGTAAAGGATTTTACATCATGAACTTTGTTTGAATGATGATTAGTGGCGAGCTTCATACCCTGGGCCACTACTCTAACAATTGCTTGGGGTAGTGTGGCGAAATGGAATAACGAGCCTTGTAAACAATGTACTTGGAAATATATTTATTTATCTCTCATAGGTTGAAGAACCCAGTGTGGGGTTACATAACGGAGGGGCATGTAATCATACAAGACCGATCACCAAAAGGCCTTGCTTTTGACTAGATTAAAATGTGAAGCGATTGTAACATAACAAATGCTGCATGGTGACGATATGATAGGTTCTCCTCACGAGGTGTCGCAAGGGTTACGGTTAGTTGAGAAACTGCATATCCAGTTAGCAGGATCAAATTTTAATTAGGCTACTTTGGCCAACACGCAAGCATACAGCACAGTGTCAAAAGCTCTTACAAAATAAAAAAATACTACATCTACGTGGACCCAGAAATCAAGACAGTTCAAAATGCTGTGAACGAATTCCACTACGTTAGTTTTGCCTGAATACCCTTTTCTAAAGCCATGCTAGAATTTAAAAAAAGAAATCAACAGACTCAACTTGGTTGACAACGTGGTAGTACATGATGTGCTCCATTAGTTTACAGGGAACCCTAAAAAGTGGAGCTGGTTAATAGATAGAAGGAGCATAGTTGTCACCTCTTCTGAAGACAGGAATCAGCTTGAGACCTATGTCCTCGACTCGCACACATACTAAGCACCTTTCACACAGATTAACGTATCTTCATTCCAGCTCTTTCACTTTCAGATGTTCATCTCTGTTGAGTGGTCTGTCATTCTTGTAATACAGATTGGAATTGAAATGCAGGTGCATAAGGGATGCTCTGAAAGAAAAGTGTTTGGTTTTAGTCCTCTTAATGTTTCCGAAAACGAAAACAAACTTCACGGTGACTATTCTTCTGAAATGAGCAATTCCAGGATGACAGCAAAAAATATATCTCGCCATATCATTATATTCACCTGGCACTTCACTTGAATAATGGCAGTTGAAGATGATGATGATTCAATTTAATGGCACATAAGCAACTCGGGCTATAGTGCGCCAAAACCATGGTAAACCTGTGACTTGTTAAATATCAGACGATTATACTAAAATAATATACTTTGTTGGTTGGTAAATTGAAATATAGACAAAAACATGATACGATAAAAATAAGCAATTGAAGAAAAGGCAATTGTTGGCTTTGTGTCACTGATGTCGAGTTTGCGACACTACGTGTTGAATAATAATGTACGCTGATATGCTGTAGCATATAAAGTACAATCATACACACGGTCAATATGTGGTGGATATGTGAAACCAATATACACATACTTACATGTCAAACTTTCTTGAAAAAGGCAGTCCAAGTCTGTCGAATTTGCCAGACTCTATACAAAGCCAGTAAGCACAGTGTGGAAAGACTGTTTCATCTTTCGAAAGCGGAGGTGCAGCTACCACGACGCTTCCCCATCTCAATGCCTCGGAGCGGCATAGCCTAGTAAGAAGCCATCAGAAGGATCTCATAAAGATAACTTGGTTGAAAGTGGAGGGTTCTGTGGGATACGTAAGAAAGCATACGCGTTACACAACAGCTACGAGAAAGATCGACTGCACTTGCATGGTCTTCAGTGCGTAGACTTGGAACTCAAAAATAAATCTGCTAACCTTGTTGAAACTACTTTTCCGTCAGGACCACACGTGAGCACACTTGGTTTCTTTAGTTGAAGGTATCATCAGGTCCCCATGCTCCTTTGAGATGCAGCAGACAGAATTTCGCTGAGGCGAGTGACTGCCGTTGCGGTTAGTCGCTTCGCAGCAGATCAAGAGCAGTACACCGCAACGATAGGTGAAACGTTCAGAATATGGCGACCAACTCCAACACCAACCCAATGACCCGAACAAAGAGGATGAACCGGGAGTCACACAAGTTCGCAGTTCGCAAGCTCGGCATACGGCATCCATTACAGCTGACCGGATACGGAAGCATATATGGAACGCGTGTACCGATTGAAAAGAAAATCGTAGAAACTGTTGCAGGTAATAAATGCAGGGCATATTTTTCTTTTTGAGGTTCTGTAATAAAAACATATTAACATAGAAATGCCATTTCATGAAGAAAATTGACAGGCATTGCGTGACCACGTGACGCGTTTGAGCCAATTGTGGGTGTTGCGAGTGGCCCCCGTGTTGACGTCATCTTGATGGTGGGCCGGGGCGGATATTCTATATAAACGTATGTTTTCTTGGTTTGACGCTAGGCGTGCTGCACTCGGATGAAGTCGAATGTTAAAAATTCGAGTTTAGAGAAACCGCGGGGTTTTAATGCATGAATTTTCGCATGGAGAGTCCTTGTTGGGTGCTTTATCGACTACAAGTACGAAAGAGCTCCCACAGTTTCTGGTCAGAGTCCCTTTAACCACCACCATCTGCATATCAACAGAGCCGTGGGCAGTTGGCTCTCGGCGGACTTTCGGTATATAAGTTGCCTGACTGCTGACGGCTTCAGACGTCGTTATTGGGGTGGGCGTGGTGATGGGGATCGGTGCTGTGTGAGGGGCGTCTTGAGAGGCCATAGGTGGCAGAGGGGGAAAGTCACCCATGTTCCATATAGGTGGCCTTCCAGCTACCTGGTCAGCGGACCTAGAGCCTGGCCCGTGCCGCCCCTTCCGTCGTCTACGGTGCCTGCGGCGTTCTTCGTTGTGGATCTTTGCCTTGGCCTCCCGGTAGCTGCTGTTGGAGCGCGAGCATTCCCTGGCAATGAGCCTCTGCTGCTTACGTTTAGGGCAATCGATCGACGTTGCTTGGTGGCTGCCTTGGCAGTTGACGCACTTGAGGACACTCTGGGGGCAGTCGGGGGAGTAGTGGGACGTTCCCTAGTTGGCACAGATCCTTTTCCGAGTGCAGCACGCTGCCACGTGTCCATGCCTCTGGCAGTTGTAACATTGCGGCCTCGGCGGTAGGTAGGGTTTTACACGCATGGTCAGGAGATGGAGGCAGACCTCACGCGGCTTCGCGGCCCCGGCGAAGGTGAGCCGCACAGCACCACCGTCCTTCTTTATCCGCCTTGCAGCGATGACCGCTGGACTGGACCTGATGGCCAGCCGTATTTGGTCGTCCGATAGTGAGGCGTCCACACCAGTGATGACGCCGTAGCAAGAGCCAGCGGGGCGTGGTTTATATGCTCGAACAGGGATTGAGCAGATGCAGTCGTGTCCTAAAAGGGAGACCTTTGCTGTTGGGGAGAACTCGGAAGTGAGGAAGTCTGATGTCTCCAGGTGATTCAGCCTGGCGAGGTTCGTTGCTGCGTCGCGGGAAGCGAATATCACCGTGGGCGCAGGGTGTTGCCAAGTGTCTTGGGCGAGCGGTCTTTCGCGCTCTTTTAGGGACCTCTTCGAAGGGTCGGTCGTCGTCATCAGATGATGTGAAAGCGACCCAGGGAGCACACAATGTCAGGGAAATATTGGGAGCGGGCGGCAAAGAACGGGGTGTATTGCCCGATATTAGGCGATCATGCGCCGTTCGGAAGAGAAGACGACCGATGAACAGAGAAAGACTGCGCCCTCCTCCTTCATCATGCATTCAGTCCATCTGCGCGCGGCTAGCCTACTGCGCATGATCGCCTTCTGCTGCGCATGAGCAGAACTGTCGCGCCTGCGCTGCGTCAGCCGCCGGCTCTAAAGCGAAACGCACCGCCTCCAAAATATTGTCGCCACCGGCGCGCCTACTCGGAAGATCTCTGATTGGCAGCGCAAAATATGTATAAATATTTGGATGCTCATTGGTCTAAAAAACTGATGTCAGTTTCCTTCGCGTTGATTGTGCGAGAGTCATTTGAATGAGGAGCGAGCATCCGAACGCGCGAACCGCTCAACGGAAGCAAACCGTTGTCCACGCAGACGCTAGGGGATAGTTTGAGGGTTTTGAATGCTTTAGATTTAGATTGTGGCGAACTGCTAATGTGAGAACGGAATGGCATATCCACCTCATCATAACAACAGCGGGAAGACGAACATGACATGGAATCCCTGCACCTCCAAAGGACGCAGAAATCGCCAGAGAGGAAGTCTGCACTCTTTCCGACGTACTGCAGGTGAACGGTAAGACAAGTTTGATTACCTTTTTGTGACTGAAGGAAGTAATGCAGGTTTATCACGTTAAGTGTATTACGTACAACATTTACGAATCACTCGGTACGTTAGCGGCGTTTCATTGTGCAGTGCATTGCCGTAACTTGTACGTTTCTGATATGCCGTTAATCAAATTATGTGTGGTTATGCTAGTTGCACCCTCATGCGCGTCGCAGCCGTTCATTCACTGTGATCTACGAACATTCGTGACAAATGCCTTGGTGTTCAAATACGAAATCAAGATCGATTGCCTATCATAGCAGTGATTTTCGTGCAGAGTTACGGATCATCAATATGTTTTTTTTAGTTCTCCCGCAGCCATCGGCAACAACGACGCACATAGCTCAGCATTGGCTCAGAACTGCCCTTCGATGTCGAAGCACCTAAAGCTCCAGTGAAGCCTGTTACAAGACGTAAAAAGATATGTACTGTAGCTTTTTCGAGGCAGTTCCCGAGGACAAATAAAGTTGATTTGTCATACACCATCGCTTTTTGATTGTCTGCTTTGGGACACCATGATCGTTGCTCTACAGCAAGACAGCAAGCGCCGAAGACAAACGGACGAGGTTGGGGGGTAGGGGGACGAGAGGAGAGACAAAAAACCGGAGGAGAGAAGGCGAAGGAGGTTGGGAAAGGAGGTCGGTCTGCGCATGCGCACTGGGCCCCAACTTTTTTCCCGCGCTGGCCAGCGGAGACGCTGTGAGTGGCTCCTGGGGATCACGTGGTTTGGGCGCCCGCCGTTTTCCCTGGACCATTGCGGAAACGGCAGCTTCCGGCCACTGATCTCGATTGTAAAAGGCTGGATCGCGGATAGGGAGCGCGAGCGTGAAGAAACCGGCCGCCATCTTACTGTACCCACAACAGCCGGGGAGGCGCTAGATCCTGAGGGGTATCATTCGTTGTGTTCGTACGCCTCGGCGGCGGTGGCTATGAATGTAGTGCCCTGGTCAGCGCATGAAGACATCAATTGTTCTCAGTCGTCGGTTTCGCGCTGTCGTAGGTGGACGTGTGTGTGTTGTGCTTCTTGTTTCATGCTAATTACCACATGGAGGTAAGTAATTTTGGTTCCTTGATGTTTGTACTCCCGAATTTTTAGTGAAACATTCGCGCCCTGTTTCAGCTGTGGTGAAATCCGTTAAATAAGTTCAATTTCGGAAGATTTACAGGCAACAGTGCCGAATGATACTCCGATCGAATTTGGACAATAAAAAAACGTATATCTGTTCTCATATAGTCTTCGATAGCTTATAAATAGCCTCAGTGAGTGATTTAACGTGTAATACACTTAGAATTTAGCGCTCAAAACCCTGCAGTGAAGCAGCAGTTACGAATGATACCCCTCAGGTTTTAAGCTCCGATCAAGTTGCAACAACCGAACGGCGTTTTCCTGTTCTCGTGCATGCGATGTTACATTGAAAAATGATATATCATGCTCACGGACAATTTCTGGTAAGTCACAGACCCAAAAAACACAAACATATATGTTACACATTTTCCATTGCATTAGTCGAGGTAACCCGGCTGCAATTACTTTACCAAATACTCACTTGAAGTTTTCTCGGTTTGGGATTTTTCGACTTATCCCCTTCTTGCATACAGGGGTTCAATTGTCAACTGAAGGGAAACTATATACATGCCATCAGCACAGCTTGCCTGTCTGTATGTAAAAGAAAACAAAAATGAAAGAAAAGAAACACACGGGGCACCAAATTTCTGAACCAGAGCGGGACGAAGAATCTGTTAACAGTAAGCAGAGCAATGTGCTTCCCATGGAGAAAAACGACATTCCTATACCTAAACGTTGTTCGGCCTAGTTGGGCTGAGCTTGCGAAAAAGAAGGTTCGGCCCAAGCTTTGATTGACATCGGCCTTACTCGGGCCAACTGAATACCGCCAACTTTGGGCCAGTATGTGACAGACCGTCCCAACAAACACGGGGACCAGCATGCATTGCCGTTGGGGCCATTGTAGAACCAAGCTTGGTTTCTAGTCGGGCATTAAATGGCTAGATAGCGTCCCATGTGGCACCAGCAATGATGGGCCAAGTATGGTCCAAATCTAATAAGATTCTCAACCAACCATGGTTATGAGGTATCCCATGCATCTTCTGTACCCCTCTACGCGATATTCTATTCTATAACACCAGTGTGCCCTACAACTGTATCTGGCAGGTGTGTATATATTGCAAAAATAAAATCCAAAGGTTGAAAGTGCTGCTGCTGGTCGTGTGTGGCCTGTCTTACCATCGTTTTGCCGATATTGGAACAGATATGTATACGTACCAACCTGCTCGACAGCTGTTATTGTCAAAGGTTATACACATTACAAACGAGTATGAAATGGAAATTCCTACTCGTTTAAGTAATGCTGTCCGTGTCACTGTGGGTCAATGTATGAAGCTGGTTTTCACCTTGTCTGAAAATAATTTTGCAAGCTGAAGAAAAAAATGTAGAAATGGACTTGTATACATCGAATTGAACTACATAGACTAGCATCGTTGCTTTATTGTTTCGACCAGCAGCTGCTGTTTTGGAGTCTCCTCTCAACGCTGGGCCAATATTGGCCCGCATTTATATGCCGGGGTTTGGGGGTTTAACTCCCCCCCCCCCCCCCAATTGTAAGTTTGGTTAGTGCATTTGGAAGAGGGCGATGATAATGAAATCATCCTCACCCATGTAAAGTCCCCATAGAACTCCTCCATAAATATTTTTGGGCTAGGCCACTGCTTTGAGCCCAACGCAGTTTTCGAACTGCCTTCGCAGGTGACATTATGACGACGTCAGCCGAAGTTGCAGCGACTTGTGCCAACCAAATACCGATCTCCGGCAGATTTTCGGCAATTGTGTCTAGCTGGACACAAGGCTATTGAAAGATGTAACATTTCCTTGAGTTTGAAGAACACAGAAGACGACGAGGACGATACAAGACTCAAATACGAACTAAAAAAATGTTATAGAGTGCATTAGTTCTCTTGCACTATATTAATTTGTTCATACATAATCATTCTTTTTAATATATAGTAGTGTGGTATTGCAGCGAAATTGTAAAAGCTCTTCGTGACATATTGCACCCGGACTGTTTCCACACCCGTGTCAACTTGTATTCTTCGAACTGAAGTATTCCTCATATATATTTTTGATACCTTTAACTTTTTACTGCAGAACCGGTTCCGAAGCGTTGCGTGCCTGTACATTATCAGTATGGGATCCGCACGAAATGCTTTTAATTCAGGAGAGGGTTCAGAATATTACGGCCAGATGAGTTGCATGGATGTTAATATAAGCGAGATAAGTCAAGATTAGGTTGAGATAGTTTGCCGACAAGGAGACAACAGTTACGTTTGCAATTTTCAGATAATATTATTCATGATAAAATTAGTATATGACAAAGGAACCTCCATCGTACATATCGAGATTGATCATTAAAGGAAAATTAAGCCTAACGGATGTATACAGCTTATTGACAGAATAGCATAAATGCAGGCTAGCTGGTGGATAAATTCCATGATAGGCAAGCCTGAGCGATGTGCAAGACACGTAAACACGTTTCGTGTTTGTGTTTGTTTACGTGTCTTGCCCATCGCTCAGGCTTGCCTATCATGGATGTATACAGCTTATGTTTTCGGGACCTGAGTACCTGTTGTCTTATAAATGTGTGCTTTTTAATTTTTCTTTTTGTATGCTGTACTTATTACTTACTTTTATTTGTATGTATCCCCGCCACAGTAATGTCGTAAGACGTTGTTGCGTAGCAGAAATAAATAAATACAGAAAAAAAAAAGCTATAATTCTGGATACATAATGACTTCATTTGCTTCTCGAAAATAAAGACTTGACTTGAATCCGATTTGTTCCATCAAATCCATATCACTGGCGTGAGGTGCCTCATGATGACCCATGATAAACATAGCGGTGATACGCAGTGCAAACTGACAAATTACAAAGTGCTTCGCATGCTTCAGATACACTTTCAACGTTTCGAATATGAGCGGGCTTCTAAGCCATGACGGCTTCAACCTTCAACACACAAACCCAACACATTACAAAGCAGGCAAAAAGTTCCCAGCATTTCAACAACGCGAAAAAGATCGTCCGTGCAACATTCGTGTGAAAGAACAGGCCTATTAATAAACAGTACAACAAAAATAGATGAAATTGAAATAATGGTTTCATTTTTCCCGCGGAGGCAACTAGAATGCAAGGCGTCCCACGCAGCAGTCAATGAGAAGTAGGAGCTACATTTTTGCGCGGAAGCACCTGGAAGAGTGAGTGACGCGGCAATGATACCCCTCAGGATCTAGCGTCTTGTCAACAGCCGCCGCAGCGATCATGGCAACTTCTTGCAATTACGGTCGTACCAGCCGTACTGGGAAGGTTACAGCGCCTAAATTTATACAGGTGAGTCACTCTTCATCGAGGAATAAATAGGCGTCCATTCTGTATATTTAGTTGACCATTATGAAGTGTTTTTTTGCCCAAAACGAGCACTGGATGCAGGTTGCTTGATCGCTCTTCCGACGTTCAATCGAGCACATTTGCATTTTACCCGGCGGCAAATACAGTTTGCTAGCATGGTACACGGTGTTCTCTGCGGAAGCAAGTGCCACATTCATTTCTTTGAATTACCTTCGCGCACAAGTTCGGTATTACGTCGTAATGAGACCACGATTGTAACCTTTTTTCATGTATTGGTATTGTTTTGTGCCTTGGTTTGATTTGTGACAAAGAATCCTACGTAACGGTGGTGTGGCACGACTTGAATAACGCCTTTGTGTCTGAGCTCTATCGTCAGCTTGTTACGATAGTAATAATTTGTAGCGTGTCGTGCTATTTGTAGCAGTTTTTAAGGCAAAAGTGGTCTCTCAATACAGGTTTCGTCATGAGGGCTACCCAGTGAATAATCTGTGCAGTGTGATACGGCTGGGTGTACAGGTAAGTATCACGTTCCTCATCCACTGGTTTCTACTTTACAGGAAGGAACAACCTCAGTGCACGCACTGTGGTTAGCCTCTCTCACTTTTGCATATTTTCTTACATGTTCACATCAGAAACACACCTTAGACTTTAGGCTCCTTCACCCAGCAATATAATAATGAGAGATTATAATTCTTTTTAGAAGAATTCCCCATATTCTTTTTAGAATAGTTTTTAATCTTTTTAATTTTTAGAAGATACAGGGATTGTAAACCATGTTTTAAACTGATGTTTTAACATTTGTCCAATGCATTTGTTAAACACCATATATTCATTTTTAACTGGTTGCACCCGAACCAATGTTCTGATGTATTATTTCCTTTGTTGTCGATGCACCATAAAAATTGGAATAATAATCATCAATGCAGGTTACTTCACAGCTGCCTCGACATACTCAAGAAATGGATGCAGAACCTACGTAATGCCCACAAACTTTGACTACCACAGCACCTCCAGAAAGTAAAGGGATATGTGTCACATGGGATTTATAAAGGCATTCACAGTATATAATACCTTGTATGAACTGTTGTAGATCTAAGCAGCCTCTACGGTACACTCTCAGAAATTAAAACTTGTCAGAGAACTGTGATAATTGTTTCAGTTAATAAGCATGCACATATACGCTATAAGAAGAAAATTATTTATTGAGAATGCACTTCTCTGGCTACTCATGTTGTTTACATCTACTGTTGATCACATTCATTTATCACATATTATATTCTTATATATTATTATTATATTATCACATATTCGATCACATTAAATTTAAAATTTAGCATATATGAGAAAATATCAGGAGGGAAGTTGCTATTCATTGCTCATTCCAACCTAAAATTGAGAGAGCGTACCTGACCATTGTCATTCCTAAAATATACATTGCCATTGTAGCAAGGTCACAAAACAATAAATGTAGTCTTTTGCGACCTCCCTGCACGTTCATTGTATTCTGAAACGCATAAGTGCAAGAAATAAATCTTGAACTTGAATAAACTTGATGTTGTACAAACTTGACATAAAATGTTGAATAATATAATGAATGATATAAAATATTGAATAAACTTGAACTCATATATTCTGCATAATGTAAAAACCCCAAGAGTAGGGAACACGAAGGGACAGACACAGCACGAAGTCTCAAACACAGCTGAAAATTTTACTTCACAAAACAAGAAATATATACAAACAGAAGGGAAGGGAACACTATTTGAGAACAAAATAGGAGGTCATTTCGGGGGAACCAGCAGTTTGTTCAAGGCCGGACCGAGGATTACGGAAGGTTTGCTGACACAGTTTCCACAAGAAGTTATGAAAAGGGTCTCTCTCAAAAGTCTTCTGTGGGGGTCCACTTCGGATGCCTTTACAATTGTTTCATCCCATAGAGGGAAGCAATCTGAGCATTCTTCCAAATGTTTTGCAATTTCAGAGTTTGAAGCTTTATTTTTTTGCTTTTAAAGAATGCTCTCTCAAACGATCATTTAAGCAACGTTTTGTCTGGCCAATATAACAGAAACCACAAGCTAAGGGGATCTGGTAAACAACGTTTGAAGAACAGGGGACAAATTTATTCCAGTGATTCCTGCAAAAAACTTCAGGTTTGGCGAAAGGCGTGAGGCGGTCAAGACGGAAGTTGTTCCTGAAAACGATGTTGATTTAAAACTTCTTCGCAACGGCTAACAAGTTGTGAGACACTTTGTGAAAGAAGGGTAAAACCACCCGTTTGGAGACAGAGGGCTTAGTTTCAGGTGAACCAGGAAGCAAGGTGTTTAACAAAACATCTAAAGCACCAAGTAACATGTGATGGGGGTAACTAGCATCATTCAAACGGAGAAGCTGACTTTCCACAGAGGGGACTCTCAAACTCTGAAATTGCAAAACATTTTGAAGAATGCTCAGATTGCTTCCCTCTATGGGATGAAACAATTGTAAAGGCATCCGAAGTGGACCCTCACAGAAGACTTTTGAGAGAGACCCTTTTCATAACTTCTTGTGGAAACTGTGTCAGCAAACCTTCAGTAATCCCGGTCCGACCTCGAACAAACTGCTCGTTCCCCCGAAATGACCTCCTATTTTGTTCTCAAATAGTGTTCCCTTCCCTTCTGTTTGTATATATTTCTTGTTTTGTGACGTAAAATTTTCAGCTGTGTTTGAGACTTCGTGCTGTGTCTGTCACTTCGTGTTCCCTAGTCTCGGGGTTTTTACATTATGCATCATCTTCACCAGCTCGCTTGCTTCCTAGCCATTTTTTCATTGTCGTATATTCTCTTTACTCATCATCAGTGATCTTCATTACAAAAGCATATCGTGTTAGACTTTTTTGTTTGCGTTTCACAGACAGGGTACACGAGAGCCAAAATGACAAAATCACAACTGTTTCAAGCTCCAAATAGTCCTGTTGCAATTTGAAGACCATACGTGGAGCTGCATTTTTTGGAACATGCTCCACATAACAAGCATGACAAAGTCAGCACTGGATACCAGGACCCCGTCCCCAAGCAGCTTTTCTCACACTGCAGTTGTATTCAACAAAAGCTAGCATGTGAGTGCTAGAGAAGGACATTGAGTTTGGCACAACCGCGCCTGCAAATAATCAGAACAAAGGAAGAAGCAAACAAACATAGAAGGGCTGTACTTCAAAAAGGGATAAGTGCTGTGTCTCAAGGAGGTGTTACCACTTTCTAAGTAACTTAATTGATTAACATCACTACCTGGTTAACTGTCCTAACGAGTGTGATCTAATTGCGTGAAGTAATTATTTGGGCTGCTTCGGTGTGTCCATATTTGCGAGGCAAAGCACTGCTGTCGTTTACTAAAAGACTCTTTCTAAGGCGATGCTTGATATAAATCGTACTAAACGCATACACGGCTAAAACAACGGCTGTGATTCTACAGAACGATCTCTTTCTGCCATGCGAGTATATCTTTTCCCGGACCGCTCTTTATGGAACAATTTTTGTCCAGAACGCAGTACGGGATATTATATACATGGTTGTTGTTAGCCTCAAGTCGTTTCTTATTGAAATATTGGCTGGGAAACGTGCTGTAGTACAATCCCCAGCGCTGCACTGCAGTGACGGTCTAGTTTCGGAATGCAAAACATAACGTAATTGAGAATCGAACGGCAGGACACCTGTGAAACACTGTTAGGATACATCAGTATACTGGCACCTTACAAAATTGTGTGATGACAAACAACGATCAATGCTTGCAGCGCAATAAATACTCACAATCTCTGTTGCCTCCCATTGTTTTCTATGGGCACACACAGCACTTGAGGGCCCACCAACATGGCGGCCCGAAGGCACGCCTCTCCCCCACGAGCCCCTCTCCCATGCGCGATCCAGCCTTTATACATAGAGATCAGTGCTTCCGGCGGATGGCTGCGTCGTTGACATTTCAAAAGGAAGAGCGGGAAAACGCTAAGTGTGACGATTGTGTTTTACGCAGCGAAATTACCAGGTGGGTCACGAAGTTCCTATTTTCTTTTCACCGTTCATCTTTAGTAAGTGCCTCATATCACGCAGTTGAGCGGGATAAGACGGTCGTCCGTATGGTTGTGCATAACGGCGAAGTAGCGTAGCGTCTAATGCAGCCCACGACTCGTTTTACCATTTATTGCCGTTCATTTACATTTGAAAGTGCTCGTCAAGTGTATATTCAGTGAAGGATAGAATACATCCTTTTTCCGAAATGATGTACGGTGACGCAAAGCGGAATTGTACATGGTGTCCGTCATTGAAGGCGAGGGTTGTTTGTTGAAATGTTTTTACCTGATGGAGATTTCGCCTTGATTATTGTAGGATCGTACATTGAAAAACTGAAACACGGTGAATCACTTACTACCAGGTATTTACCCTCTTTCTTATGGCTCGCGTACTGTCTAATTCCATTTTGACCAAGTGAAAATTTTTCCGATTATTTCTGCGTACTGGGAGTTTGGCTGATTCAGCATGTTTAATGAACTGTCAATTGGGTTCAGGGCAGTGTTAGAGGCTTAATTTCGCGTAAATTGATTTTTGCCGACAGTATGTCAATTTGGAAAAGATATAGGGAAGTTCGGAGGCAGACGGACGCTTTGCTGAGTGAAATTGACGAAGGCACAGAGGGAAGTCCAAATAAGGTTATAGTAACCAGAAGTACACGACAAGGCGTGTGTTACATGATGGCAGACGGCAGCATTGTACAGGTGGACTTCTTAACGGACAATGAAGTAGTCGGATGGAACCACATGCACAAACGCAATTTCTACTGCTATCCACTTCCATCTTCACAACTTGACACACATATTCAAGACAGATGGCTCAAAAAGCACATGCGATAAATGGCCCAAGCACGCCGTCCAGAAAAAAATGTGTGGCATTACACTACAGCAGAAGTTGTGTAATTTTCCCTCTCCTGCATTCTGAAAAGCAGAATATAAGAACCCAGGGCATTTCATAGGGTACGTACTCAACTAGTAGGAAGGGAGTTGCCTCAGGACAGAAGCCGCCGATATTTCGAACAGAGACTGAGAAGAACAGAGACAGAGAAGAACAGTCTCTGTTCGAAATATCGGCGGCTTCTGTCCTGAGGCAACTCCCTTCCTACATTCTACCGGCTCGCTGGATTTCTACCCATCTACGTACTCAACTAGTAGTTCAAAATGGAAGTCTTAATATCTAACAGCCAGTAACATGCCTGTCCTCATTCTGCAGGAAATGTTACCCCTGCCAGGACACCCTGGCTAGCTGTCGTTGAATTGTTAGGTGAAAAGACTACGAGCGCAGTTCCATGCTCGTGACTTGAAGAAGGTCACAGACGGTGCAGGTGGCCAATCAAAGTTACCGACAAGAGGCGAGAGGAGATGGTACAAAGAAACGTTCCACCAGGGCCATGGAGGCTTTTTGCGGTCAGAGTGCTAGGCTACGCAGGCAATTCAAATCTTCACGGCATTGTATTCAATCATAATCTTTCGTTTAAACAATTTATAGATTCCTACACTGAAGCACAAAACAAAGTAGACAAATCGCTCGAAACATCTGCCTTAGAATCTGAGCTGTCAGACTCAAATTCAGCAACCCCCGCCCAAGGCTCACCACCTTCTACTAGTAGAGGTCAGGCGACTGTGTCATTGTAAGTGCATTTCATGTTTTGGTAGGTTACTTGTACAGTTTACTATATGCTTCTAGGTCTCAGCCAGCTGTGGAAAGTCAATGTCTTTCAGCACTTGGCTTCCAAAGCCAACGCGATCATACTCGCACCTCTGGGCCCCTGCTTTCATTACCGTTGCCCCCAACAACATCGCCAAGAGCTGTCCAGAAGACAGCTGAGCGTGCACGTGACGACAGACATGGTACATCCATATTTTTTTCTCTTTGTTCTCATTGGGAACCAAGTTCATAATGCAATTGCGATTTCTTGATGCCTTAAGGAATTAAATATAAATATTATAGAAATACATATAACCAGAGCTAAGTGGTTCCTAATTAGAACACGTTGTTACCTGTGACCTCTTGCATTTTTTAATTACCATTTGTGCTTCCGCCTTCAGGACACATACGGAAAGTATACAAAGCTCTTGTGGAGCTCAAAGAAGACTTCAGAAATCTCAGGGACATCATACTAAACATTGAGGCATCAGTGAAAGCAACATCAGCTATTGAGAGCCAGTCCTTTGTCCTTCCATCTCTGCCGCTTCAGTCTCAGGATGATTTAGCACAACTTCTCTGCTCTCTCACTCTTCTCTGCTCTCTGCTCACAACTTCTCTGCACAAGCTTGTCTGCTGGACTCACACTACCGACAACAGTTTGTAAGCATGTCTCTCCTCCTTACACTGAGCAATGCATAAACATGCTGTTAACTCGAAGGTCTCCTTCATCGCAAGAATATATTCTTACCTGAGTTACTTCTATTGTTACTTTTAGACCGTTGTTACGTGTATGTGGAAGTAACATCAGCTCAAAGGCAGAGGTAACACAGGAAATTGCCAATTTTAGAAGTAAATTGGGGCTCGAAGAGCTCGGGTAGAGGAAACCTGTGGGGAAAACCCCTGTCTTCTCCTGGTTACTTGTACGTGGTACTTGGAGTGGGAGTCCGTTACTTCTATGTGGTAATGCGTTCGCAAACAATCACAGCCGCTTTTGATCGCTCACCTGGCAACAGTTTACAGTATCACACGAGAGGGGGCGCTACATCGCGTCCTCGTGTTTTGTCGGTTGCATCTTTTGAAATGTGACGCTTCTGTGGCTGACAAGTTAAATCACGCTCGTGGTTGTAGATGTGTTGTGAACTGCTTCCAAATGGCGTTTACAAACTAAGGGCTTCTGGGGAGCGCCGAGAGGCAGATGCAAAGAGTGTGCGAGGACTGCAGGGAATACATGGCGGAGTCCGGCAGTGTGTATTTCACCAGGATCGTGCTGTCTGCGCACGTGTAAGCTGTTGGTCGCAGTGTCAACGCTCGGACTTAGCGCATTCTGCTTTCACTCGCCAGCTTTGCTCTCTACATCAACTTTACTTTGTGTCTCTCCGTGTCGCCTTCTTGTCCCAGCATCTTTCATACGCTGAAAGGTATACGATACCTATAGAGCCATTTTGACATTGGGTTGACATTGGGTTTTGTGTAATGAAATTTAACTACGAGCAAATTGTTTCCATTCAGCGTTGAAGAAGAGTGAGAAGCGCTATAGTCTGTGTGTCGTAGCAGTGACAACGAAAAAAAAACTGGATCTTTCGTAGTACATTGTTCTGAGAAGTATTTAGTTCTCTTATCGTGGGGTTATACTTTTCTTTTCGTTTTTTTCTGGCGGACTTAATCGATTTTGGTGTATGGGCTAATTGCTAAAAAACTAAAGCCTAGTCGACTCACTAATGAAACGATGCGCGATATGGAGTTCCTCATGAATGGGCAACTGATTTACCACTACAGTAATTTTATGATTGCGTTTCTTTATGCCCAGGTGTGTGTGTTTGGGCGATGGCTATTTTCTTTTCTTCTTGATACGGCTTGATTTTGACTTGTTCAGGGTCGTGTTGTCAATGACAGGTTATTTCGTCGTTTTACTGGCTGGTTGATGAATTGACTCAGTCATTTTCAGTCTGATTGCCTTCGTAAATTTCACTGACTTCGTGGTGAATAGGTCGACTGATTGCACTGTATGACTTGAGCCACTGTGATTGGTCGATATGGTTAATTGACTGGAATGGTTGCCCACATTGATGCCTTGTTTGGTTGTTATCAGTGGTTTGCTAGTACAACTGACCACCAGATAGCATCTCGCGAATTATACCAATGAAGAAAGTCAAGACAATCAATCAATCAATAACACCGACTAGTCAGTAAACTGTTAAAAGATAAGAAATCGATCACATCTGCTACTGAATTACATTCAGATGAATTTATGTACCAGGCAACCGAAATCGCCATCCCGATGAGTTAGGCAGTGGAGGAGCGGGTGGGCTGGTGGTAATTAATAGGTCAAGGGCCCGCAAACTTATGTCGACTGATTTCCCTCAGGTGGTGAAGAACATGTTCAGGACGTGAACTTGCAGCCACAGGAGGAAACAGGACATAGCTGTAACGTGTTCCATGGTATTTATTTTCTTACATAACGACCTGCCATCCATAAAATATTTTCCCATCTGTGTTTGTTGGAAGTTAACATTTCAGTACTCTCTTCTTTTTATGTGCATGTATTGCTGGCCTCACAATTATGCTGCATTACACCTTGCCTTGAGGAAGTTCAATGTGAACTCTATACTGTGGCTGGTTTCATCACTGCCGCTACATGTACAAATATGGAAGCTCGTGAATTGGAAAATCCCCCGTTTTCGGCAAACGACGCTACGATACCAAACACCGAGTGTTCCTACATATCAGGCATCTACATTTTTTGCATTCATTACTCGTGCTTGCACAAGTGTAATTAAGGTCTGCTTTTGCTATTAATGATGTACCCAAACAACGTGAGAATGATAAATAATGAGTGCCCATTCCATTTTAGATATTTATGGTGGGGAAAGCGGCACCGTCCCCACAGCGACAAGCAAGAATGAGGACAAGGTCCATATGCATGCATGCCGCCCCTGGAATTTTACAACACAATATTTCACGCGATTCTGTGAACACATCAAAGCCCCTTTAGAGCTGTGTTCATTATACATAGTCTCACATATGCCACCACACGAAGAAACGATATCTTCGTTATCTTACGTTGCCAATGCTGGGTTGTGTTTTTCTTATATTCACAATAAAATTACATGCCCAGGAAAGCCCATGGTCATTGTATTTTGGTATGTCACCTGTAGAGGTCGTTAGAAAGCTCAGGGTGGACGCCACTCGCTGGCTACCACGGAGGCTACGCAGCTGCAGCGGGGGCGACAGGGGACAATTGTTTTCCCCGACACTAAATCAGGGAAGAGGCTCCCGCGTCTTGCACTGCTCAAAACTACGATGTGCACGACTTGACAGCCGAGACCGTTACTCGTAAATTGAGAATGAGGGGCGGAGAATTCCGAGGAACTGCTGCTGTCAAAATTTAAACCAGTCCAACCAGGGGCTGATGAAGTTTGAACCAGGGCTGCCCGATTGGCCATCCCAGTTAAGGTTGTGGCCGAAGTTGTCACCCTTTTAAGGGGAGTCAGAGGGTGAGAAGGGGGATCTGAGCTGGACAACGGAGTCGGAAAGTCAGGGGACTCGACTTTCCTCCGTCATGTGTTATATTTGACTCTTGTAAATACAAGTTGTAAATAAATCCCTCGTACATCACGGGAACTTCAGTCTCGGCTCCAGTGCAGTGAAGACAGGTAACAGGTCCAGTATCAACCGGACCCGGGAACGACGATTGGGAAGAGAACGTCAACGACTCCTCCAGGTTTATCATCGTCGGGGACTCCGGCTGGCGAACTTCATAAAGTCATCATCATACCATTTCTACTGGCGCAGTCGACGGGATCCTGTCAGGAGGTCTTCACTGGTGGATGTGCTCAAACTCCGTTCTTCAAGTTTGCACCCCGAGGGAAAATTCGCCTGTCTGGTGATGAAGACAGCGACGAGGGAGTGCTAGGAAGTGTGCTTGTCTACGAGACGACCGCAGGCGCATCTTCAAGGACAGCGACAGTTCATCGCTGGGGAGCTTCGGGAACAAAGCGGCCCGGGAGAAGCTATAAAGGAAGATTGCGGCGGACCGTGTAGCCAAGGGCCTTTGAGAAGTCGGTGAGCACCGTTTCTTGTTTGTTTTGGGGGCATCGCCACATCAGTGTACGATTAGTGATGGGTCCCTCAACAAGGAGTAGCAAGAACGGGGAGCGGGGAGACGAAGGTGATGGTGCGAGGGTGGACAACGGTTCGGATGTCACGGATATCGCCGAAACGGACTTGCAAACTAAATTGGCGATCGAAAAAGAAAGGACGCAACAACTGTTGCTACAGGTTCGACTCGCGGAGCTTGGGCAAGCGGCTGGCACACGGGACGGTGACCGAATATCACTGTCGGGAGGTCAAAGTCAGAATTCCGACCCATTAAAACATTTTTCAAAGATGTTGCAGGGCGCAATTCCAAAATTCCCGGCAGACGCGGAGGCACCCGTGTGGTTTGATACGGTCGAGTGTGTGTTTGAGAGGTACGATGTGCCAGAGGACATCCGCGCGCATTTGATTTATCCGGCGGTGGCCAGCCGGATGGGTTACTTATGTTCTCAGATGAGCAAAGACGACGAATTCGCGTTTGAGACCATTAAATCGGCAGTGCTGAAAGAACTACGGCTGTGTCCAAGCGAATATAGGAGGCGTTTCCTATCGTTGACGAAAACAAAAGGCGAGAGCTGGAAACAGTTCGTGCGACGACTGAGTAGTTACCTCGCGTATTACATTGAGGCGAGAGAAATCAAGGACTTGGAGTCGCTCAAAAATCTGTTCGTCGCGGATCAACTAAAGGCGACCATAGGGCCCGACGCTCTCAAGTACGTGACACTGAGAGAGGGAGACGATTGGTTTGATGCATTCGAAATCGCGGAGTTACTCGCCGTGTACGATGAGGCAGACGGGAAGCGTCGCGCTGGCGCTAATGTCTCGACGGAGACGAAGCGTCCGGGCGACATTCCGTCGGCGTCGTTGGGCCAAGGTTCAGGACGTAATCAAACAGCGCCAGTCGCGAACGTCGGTCAGGCAAAAAGGGTGCAGGGACGAAGCCGTCCAGGTAACTCGGGGAATCGATGCTTCAGGTGCGGCGACACAGGGCACAGGAAAGCAGACTGCCCTCTTTTGCGCGGGAACTCTGGTGCAGGTGGCGTCGGGACCGCGTCTCAAAACGCATCGTCGACCCCAACAGCAGGAGTGCTCCTGGCACGTGCGGATATCGGAGAAACGAGTGCGATACGTTTGTCGACACTGCAGCGCGTGGATCTTGCGTGCGCTGGTCGCCCCGTAAACGCAATTCTCGATTCGGGAGCCGAGGTCACAGTGCTATGGGAGTCGTTGGTTCCGCAGGAGTTACAAGAGCCCAGTGGGTCGATTCAGCTAGTTTCGGCGTTTAACCACAAGACCCCGGTAAAGTTGGTAACGTTACCCTTGTCGTTGTCGCGCGAGCAGAGTCACGTCTCACGCGAGATAGACCACCATACTTCCGTCCTGTGCGCGTTGACGGACGAGCTATCCCCGGGAGTAGATTGTTTACTGTCGTTGGAGGACTGGCAGACGCTTCACGAGTGCCGAGGCCCAGATAATGGCCAAGGGGGGACGCAGCATGGGGTTAACGAACAGTCTAGCAGGTCGCAGGGCGTGTGTTCAATGGATTACCACGTAGCGGGTAACAGTGTGCGTCGCGAGGACGTAACAGAAGCCGCGCAGGATAATGAGGAAGGGTCACATAAATGCGAGGCGAGAGACCGCAGCAAAACGGGAGAGCATCCGTCGCCTCGGGCTTGGGAAGAACCGCCGAGTACCGATGGGGAGGAAAGCATAGAGAGGGAAGCGGATGCGGTGGCTCAGGTTTGCGCGGTCGTCACAGGTGTGGACTCAGGCGACTCTGCTGCAGCTACGCTAAGTAGGTCGGAAAGGGCAGAACAGCTGAGGAGCGCGCAGGGCGTTGACGCGACACTCGCCAAGGCATTTAGGGACGCGGGAAACGGCAAAGGTGGTATGTACACACAAGATGGTATTTTATACCACCGAGACAGGATCAGGGGAAGGGTGGTCACCCAACTGGTTCTCCCACAGTCGCGAAGGACTGAAGTGTTGTTGCTTGCGCATGAATCGCCCTGGGGTGGGCACCTTGGGGTCAAGAAAACAATGGCACGCATCAAGTATAGCTTTCACTGGCCCGGCATAGAGGCAGATGTCAAAAGACATTGTACGTCGTGCCACGGTTGCCAGCTGAGATCCGTCAGGCGGAGAAACGATCGCGTACCTATAACTCCATTGACGCGACCCGAGCGGCCGTTTCAGCGTGTGAACGTTGACGTCATCGGTCCGATCGAGCCGCCGTCATCTCGTGGGCACCGCTACGCGATTTGTGTAGTAGACCTACACACTAGGTGGCCAGAAGTAATTTGTTTAAGATCGCTCACTGCGAAAGCAACGTGTGAGGCGCTTCTGGAAGTGTTCAGTCGAACAGGGGTCCCGGAAGAAATATGCAGCGACCAGGGGACTAACTTTACAGCCGCTCTCACACAGGAACTCCTTAAACGAGTTGGGTGCACACCGAGGTTTTCGACCCCTGATCACCCGGAAAGCAACGGTTCTGTTGAGAGATGGAACCGGGTGTTCAAAAATATGCTGCATCACATCATCCAGAGGGAGCAGAGGGGTTGGGACAGATTCATACCCTATTTACTGTGGGCATACAGGGAAGTCCCGCATGACACTATTGGCATATCGCCCTTCGAGATGCTATACGGTCGCACACCGACGGGTCCCTTGGCTATCCTGAAGAATACCTGGACCGGGGAGGTCGATCTGCCTGACACTTTGCGCGAATCCCCAAGTGAATACTTGCGGAAGCTCAGGGAAGAGCTTCACCGAGCCGCTGAAATTGCGCGCGTGACGGGTGAAAATCAACAGGACATTTACGCAGGCTATTACAACAGACAGGCGAAAGCGAAGGAGTTCGCGGTCGGGACGCAGGTCTTGCTGCACGATTCTGACCCACCCAGTAAGTTACACCCAAGGTGGAGTGGTCCGCACACGGTGGTGGCAAAGGAAAGACAGCACACATACGTCATAGAAGACGCGGAAGGGAAACGCAGGACGGTGCATGCGAATCGGTTAAGGGGATACAACGCTAGAGTGAATCAGGTCGGGGTGGTGTTCGAGGCGGACGACGAGTTCGGAGAGATCAGTTACGCACCTCGCGTATCAACGCGTTCGAATACCGCAGGCGATACCCTAGGGACCATAAAGGTTGATCACTTGGCGGGAGAACAACAAGCAGCTATTGGAGCCATGTTCTCGGAGTTCAGCGACCTATTCCAAAACTATATGGGAATCGCTAAGGTGGGAGAACACCGCATAAGCTTGAGGGAAGGTGTAACACCCAGGAAACCACACAGGTACCGCATTCCCGAAACCTTGAAAAGTGAGGTAAGCCGCCAGGTACAAGAGCTGGTCGCGCAGGGTCTAGTCTACCCCGTGGAGAGCGATCACGCTCACCCGGTTGTATGCGTGTCCAAGAAGGACGGTAGCGTTCGAATGTGCGTTGGCTACCGAGCATTAAACGCAGTCACGCGGGAGGACGCGTTCCCGATGGCTCTGCCGCAAGAACTAATCATGCGTGTGGGACGGGCGAGCTACATTACCACCGTAGACTTGCGCCGTGGGTATTGGCAAGTACCACTGGCCAAGGAATCGCAATCATTGTCTGCCTTCGTGACGCATGAGGGACAGTTCACGTGGCGGGTTATGCCATTCGGTTTAAAGAATGCCGCCGCGACTTTCCAACGCATTGTAAACGCACTACTGCGCGACCACGGAGGATATGCCGCCGCCTATCTCGACGATATAGCGATATTCTCGCAAACGTGGGGCGACCACCTCAAACATCTACGAGCAGTGTTCGGTGCACTGCGGAAGGCGGGACTAACGATAGCCGCCGAGAAGTGCCACGTAGCACGGGGATCGATTCCCTACCTTGGACATATAATTGGATCCGGACGCCATGCGCCAGATCCGGAGAAGCTGGCAGCCATCAGCGGTCTAAAGAGGCCTAAGACCAAAAGGGACGTGCGTAGCGCCTTGGGGCTGTTCGGGTATTACCGAGAATACATACCCAATTACGCGGAATTGGCCTTACCGCTGACAGCGCTGACCGGAAAAAGGGTCTCAAATGTGGTTCCGTGGGCAAACGAGGCCGAAAAGGCGTTCGAAAATCTAAAAGACGCATTGTCATCGGCCGCAGCTCTCGCAACACCAGACCCGTCTAAGCCGTACTGGCTGTACACGGATGCCTCCGATTATGCCGTCGGGGCATGCTTATCACAAATCTCGGAGGGCAGGGAGGTCCCGATCTCGTTTGCCAGTCACAAGCTCTCGCCAACCCAACAACGCTGGGCGACAATAGAAAAGGAAGCATTTGCGATCATATGGGGCCTCGGGCGGTATGACAACTGGTTGTACGGGGCGGAGGTATTCGTGGTATCGGACCACAATCCACTCTCGTACCTCACGGAAAGCACGCCTCATAGCGCGAAGCTTATGAGGTGGGCGTTGGCGCTGCAGAGATACCGCTTAACGGTCAAATACCGCAAGGGCAGGGCCCACGGCAACGCGGACGCATTGTCGCGTCTGGAAAACGCGGGTTGGGAGCAGGGGAGTCATAGCGAAGGACCCAGTTAAGCGCGGTACAGAACATGTGGCGGTGTCCTTGAGGCGAACGGGGGAAGGTATCGCCTGACTATGTGTGACTCTAAAAGTGCTCTTTTGAATTGTTTTAACCGTGGGGACCGCATGGAAACTTTTGCACGGAACGTGTGTGTCACAGTCAGTGAAGCAGTGATCACCATTGGACGTTGCATCGTCGGTTGACGGCTACGTGTTCAAACGTTGAGGGACCATTTTTGTGGCCGCGATGGGCCTGTCAAATGTTGTGATGAAGAACTCTTCACTAACGACCAAATTCTTCGTGTGACCATTGTCGACCACAGAGTCGAACAATGGACTTTGGGAAGGAGGTGTAGAGGTCGTTAGAAAGCTCAGGGTGGACGCCACTCGCTGGCTACCACGGAGGCTACGCAGCTGCAGCGGGGGCGACAGGGGACAATTGTTTTCCCCGACACTAAATCAGGGAAGAGGCTCCCGCGTCTTGCACTGCTCAAAACTACGATGTGCACGACTTGACAGCCGAGACCGTTACTCGTAAATTGAGAATGAGGGGCGGAGAATTCCGAGGAACTGCTGCTGTCAAAATTTAAACCAGTCCAACCAAGGGCTGATGTAGTTTGAACCAGGGCTGCCCGATTGGCCATCCCAGTTAAGGTTGTGGCCCAAGTTGTCACCCTTTTAAGGGGAGTCAGAGGGTGAGAAGGGGGATCTGAGCTGGACAACGGAGTCGGAAAGTCAGGGGACTCGACATTCCTCCGTCATGTGTTATATTTGACTCTTGTAAATACAAGTTGTAAATAAATCCCTCGTACATCACGGGAACTTCAGTCTCGGCTCCAGTGCAGTGAAGACAGGTAACAGGTCCAGTATCAACCGGACCCGGGAACGACGATTGGGAAGAGATCGTCAACGACTCCTCCAGGTTTATCATCGTCGGGGACTCCGGCTGGCGAACTTCATAAAGTCATCATCATACCATTTCTACTTCACCCGTGTCGTGTTTCGTGTGTGCCTGCATGCAAGTTGCTGCATGCATGCGCGGACGCGAGGAACGGGCGGGTGCAGCCCCGGAGCCCCGGGAACGGTGTTACTTCTAAATACACGATGCATCTGGTTACTATTAGAGAGGTAACCTCGGCAGAGGTAACGCTGTACCCGTCCAGTGTACAGGTAACAATATTTCAATTTTTTTACCTTTACTAGAAGTAACTGGGCTAAGAGTGTAGGTGGGGAGACTGTCAGGGATACTGTAAAGCTAACGTTGCGACGTCTTCTAGCAAACCACATCATGACCAGCTTAAAAGGAAAAGCATTTGACGAGCTTCACATCTGCGGCTGTATAATAGGTGATTCAATGGTTTGTTAATCTACAGTCGCTGTGTTTTCCTTTGTATACCTCTGTGCTGTTGCTGCCTGAAACAAGATGCCGTAAGAGTTTAGTGTGGGTATAGAGCGCTAAACGAAAAATGTGTCCTGTTAAAGTTTGCATTTTCCAGATGAGTATAAATTTTCAGCACAAAGTAGGATAGTAGTGATAAATCTGTTGGACAATTTTAGATATATGAATGACTCAGTATAACAGTAATGTAGATAAATAAGTAAAAATATATTTGAGAATGAAACGACAACAATTATTATAAGACAAATAATATAGTAAATGAATATACCTATACATACATATATAACATCTGTAATATAATAACATAAACATAAAGTATATTAAGGGAAGGAAGAAGTGTCCAGCAATCAAGTGAATTGTTGCATTTGCATTATTCATATTGACAATTTCCAGAAGGCATCAAAGACAGATTTAAACATGAAACTGAAGCCAACATTTAACAGCAAGTTGGGAAAACACCTTGCTGGTGCAAGTGATCGTGATGGAGGACGAGCCAAACGACAAAAACCTCTTGAAGGGCAAGGGAACTTTCCAGACGACCTTCCCCTGACACCGTGAGGAGGAAACGTTGTCAAGAAATACATATTTGTTGAATTTCCACTGCATATTTATAATACATGTGCAATACATTACATATTTTAATGTGTGGCAAAGTTTGTCATAACCTGGTCAGATAATTGAAGCATTCCTGTACCTTGAGAAATAAAAGAAATGTTATGCTACACCTGCATTTTAACTGTGTCCACAAAAATTTTGACGTGAAAGGTGAAAGGTAATCGTCATGTGGGACGAAAAAAGTGATCGGGCCGTAGCTGGGCCAGTATCGAAAAACGATATTGGTGCGATACCCTGCAGACGCCATGCCGATATTAGAGCAATATTGGTTGCCAAGATTGTGCCGATGTTGCAAAAACTGTGCTGGTCCGATATCGGCAACGGATATTCACCCAATATTTCATGCGATATTTCCCGACTTTGGACCGATGCTTACCCGACATAACTGTGCTACCTGGGGATGTCTCTGTCAATCTGCCTCTTTCGCAGGATAATCGCTCTGCTGCTACAAGAGGAGTCGGTGTCACCGGTCCCGGCCCCTTCGGTAGACGAGGCGCTGTCGCCGCTTCGGACGACTTCCATGGCTAGGAGGGGTCCCCCAGGCCGCACAGTAGGGCAGGGCCTGTCCGTACCTGACAGACAACTGTCATGACCATTGCAGATGTCTTCCTCTCCTGTTCCTCTCACTTCCATGAAGTCATCACCCTAACATTGTTAAAAAAAAGCCACATAAATTTATGATGATCTAATTTCATATAAAATTAAATGAGGCTACCAGGCACGAAAGGCATCAGCATGATGAGGTGCCTAGCACCAATACACTGTGTGATAACTGAGATATTACCACTACGAGCATACAGCAAATCACAACCACATAAATAAAATACACAATTGCACCGAGCTGTGCACATATTCACACACACACAAGCACACAAAAAAATACATAACAGAGTGGCCTGTCTCTAATAAGACTTCAACAAGTTTGTGTAACTCTGTTTTGAAACTGGACACAGGAAGGCCATTTCCAATCATCTGACCAAATTTGTTCAAAAAAGGAACGGTGTCTGCTGATTTCCGTAGTCGCCCCGTAGCAGTGGAACCTTGTAAGGTGGCACAGTGATGGATTTCATACCGTAATGGCAATTGTTTAAGACGGCACTAAAAGATCTTGAATTTGCAAGGCAATTTTGTGTAAATGTCTGATTTTCATGTGAACACTTTGTCTACTGTATTTTGCATGTCTTGAAGGAGCTGAGGGGCTGGATGGATGGATGGATGGATTTAGAGCACTAGAAAAACAAGTTTCAGAGTACCGCCAACCGCTTGGCTTGACTTGGCTTCGCCTCACGTAACCAGGCAACGTCGCCATTTCCCTTCCACGCAAATTGGGCCAGCTGTGTTGACGCTCTGCGACAAATGCAATTTTATGTAATCTCGCGTGAGATTACCTGTGCTAGACGATCCCAGACGATACATAAACTATACTGTCCGTACAGATATACGGGCATAGCCAATTTCAAAGCGAAAAAGGACCTCCTAGGTAGGGAAAATATAATATCACTTATACAATAATTTGATTTAAAAACATAGGCATGTAGGCATAGACATGTAGTATTTTAATCAACAGGGCCAGTGATCTATGGGACCATTACATGTACAAGAGCTAACCAAATGAATAAATAAATGGAAGGGATATGGTGGATCACGGTCACGTGTGTGGATTCGCCCAATAGCCATCGCGGCGGCAAAGGGAAAAGGCTGGCGGTACTCTGAAACTTGTTTTTCTAGTACTCTAGATGGATTGATTGTAGTGGCACCCCTGGTGGGCCTCTGTGCAACGAGGGTCCAGCACATTGCACCTGTAGACATGGTTGACGTTGTGGGAGCCTATTCCCACTCTCGGGGGCAAAGCCCGTCCATTCGACTCCCGTGGAAAGCGAGGCACAGAGACAAAGTCAAAATACAGGAAGAAACGTGATATTTAATAACTCACATAATCTTTACACCGAGAATGTTCTCCTAAGCCAGTCGTTCCAAGCACCGTATCCGAGACCAGCCGCTCCAGGCTCTGATCTCGCTCACACGCGCTCACGGTTTTTGATCTGTCCAAGCCAAGGCCCCTCCCACAGCGCGTGAGGCTAACATCTGACCTAGACACAGGTTTTGCCTGGTGCCATCTATGTGTGGTGGCCGGATTCACCACAACTACCCCCCCTCTAATAGAAGTCACAATATGTTGAAAAAATACATGAAGAAAATACAAAGTCAATACGTTAACAAGTAATTGCATGCAAATGCAACTCTGATATTTTAAAACGAGGAAAAATGTCACACATCCCCAGCAGCTCACACCCTTACAGTTTCATCAGGCATGTCGAGAGCCGTATCGTCTATGTGATCGTCAGCCGGGCCTCGAGGTACGGAGGAGCCGGGTGTTGGGAAAGTGATAGGCACCTGCGGGCGCATGAGGGGAGAGGTTCCCGTTTCCCTCAGAAGGTCAGGACGGTGACGTCGTAGAGTGGCGAGGGCAGCTGAGACGTCAGTGGTTGCACGGGCGGTTGATCGGGAGGCTTCAAGTTTAGACTGATGGAGCTGGCCTTGGCGGTGTGCACGCCCATGTAGCTCTGGTACACCGCACAGGGGACAGAGTTGTCGAGCTTCATCTTCGGACAGCGGAATTGGGGGATCGCAGGGGTGTCTCTCCTCCAAGGTCAGTCCACGGAAGGGGGGCTGTACCCTTGACGGGCTTTCTCCACAGACAGGGCGGGGCTGGGAGCTCCATTTCGATCGTGACACCCAGCCAACCGGTCTTCCTTGCGAGACCACAGTCCAAGTGGCTACCGACAGCCTCGTGGACGTCCCCGAAGTGGCTCCGAGCGGGGAACGGGACCGGCGTGGGGGTCCACCTCCTTCGGGCGAGGATCGTGTCGGAGGGGGAGCCCTCCTGCTGTAGTACTTCCCACGGGGAGGCATCGTAGTCTGCCAGGGAAGAAAAGGGGAATCCGGTGAGAAAGCAATTTCAAACCGTGAGAACCTGAAAAGGCTCTCCCCCAGCAGATTATAGCTGAAGACTGCGAAACAGAAATCACACTAAGAAAGACCAACTATACAAGAGCACTAGGATTTAGCGACTAGGATAGTGGCAGCTACGTGCGCCGCCTGCGGGGACGCAAACTGTAGCGACTGGGAGCTGGTCCGGAAGCGGAATCCTGGTCCAGGTCCTGGGGAGGAGACGGCTGATGATCGGTCTCCTCTCCGTCGGGGTCTCGAAGGTGGTAAGCTTTCAGATCCGAGATGTGTACTGGCCCAGTTTCTTCGCCCGTGTCACAGCGACGAAGCCTGTAAGTGAGGCCGGAGGAGCACGCACTTACCTCGAAGGGGCCGTCCCACCTATCTGCGAGCGAAGCTGCAAAGCCGCGTGACGCATCACTAAGCGGGTGAGTCCGTCGAAGGACAAGGTCACCGACGCTGTAGGTGAGATTCCGTCGTCCACGGTTGTACTGGCGAGCCTGGCCCAACCTTGCGACGTCCAAGTTCTCCCGAGCCGTCCGAGCTGCGACGTCCAGTCGGCTCTGGAGGTCCTCAGCGTACCTTGAATAAGGAGGCTGGGTACTGCCATCCCGGAGGCCCAGAGCATTCTCTACTGGAAAAGGAGCCTCTCGTCCCAAGTTCAGGAACGCCGGGGTGAAGCCTGTAGATCTGTTGACCGTCGTCCGTGTAGCGAACGCCAGCTCAGTCAGGCGAAGATCCCAATCACGGTGGTGCTGACTAGTAAAAGCAACCAACATCATCTTCAGGTTCCGATTAACACGTTCGGTAATATTAGCCTGAGGGTGATACGGGGAAGTCTTCTTGTGCTGAATGCCTAAGACAGCGCAAGAATCTGAGAACACCTTACTTGTAAAGTAGGTTGCGTTGTCAGTGATCAGCTGAGCGGGAAACCCGAACCGGCAAAAGGTGTCGAGTAGTCGTTCCCATACTCTTTGGGAAGTCAGCGTCCTGAGAGGAAACAGCTCAACCCACTTTGTGAAATGATCAGTAACCACAAACAGGTACTGGTTACCTCTAGGACTACGAGGAAAAGGTCCCATCACATCACAAGCAACTATCTGCCAGGGCCTATTGCTCTGAACCGGCTGTAAGCGCCCGGGGGGTAAACCACCACGAGGTTTTGCTCTCTGGCATATCGGACAAGTACGAACATACTTAGTTACGTCCTGCCTCATTCCTGGCCATGTCGCAACACGACATAACTTTTCATAAGTTTTCCTGCCACTGCTGTGACCTGCCAAGGCCGAGTCATGAAAGTAACGTATGAAAGACTTACGCAGCTTCCGTGGCACTACGACTCTGAATGGGGATGTACCGTCATCGTCATCCGCCTGGGGTATGTACCTGAACAGGATGCCATCCTCGCCCAGCAGATAGGAGTCGTGCCGTCTGTCAGACGTTCCGGTGTCTGCCGAGACCTGCTCAGCTAACCATTGAGACACCCGCTGACAAAGGCCGTCCGCTCTCTGAGCGTGTAGGAGCTGCTCTCTGCTCACGACCGTGCCCCAGGACGAGGATCCTTCCCGTGCCACTTGTGCTGCTGCCAGGAGTTGAGAAGGCGCCTCGGTGCCTACCTCTTCCCCCTCCGGTAGAGGCGCACGGGATAGTGCGTCCGGTACCACGTTCGTGGAGCCCCGCCTGTACTCCACGTTGAAGGATAGCCTTGTAGCTTCAGGGCCCACCTGGCGAGACGTCCAGCTGGGTTGTGGAGCCGCTGCAGCCACGAGAGTGCCTGGTGGTCAGTCTGGACGGTGAAAGCGCTGCCATCCAGGTAGAGATCAAACTTCCTGAGAGCGAAGATGATCGCCAGGCACTCCTTTTCCGTGACGGAATAGTTCCGTTCTGCCGGATTCAGCGTGCGACTTGCAAAAGCCACTGGACAGAGAATAGCGTCATGCTCCTGCAAGAGAACTGCGCCAACACCATAATCGCTAGCATCTGTTTGCACAAGAAACGGTTTATTTAGGTCGGGCAAATATAGCCTGGCCGTATTAGCGATTGCATGAGATAGAGCTCGGAAGGATTGTTCCTGCTGTTCTCCCCAATGCCAGCGTGTGTCTTTGCGCAACAACTGGTTAAGCGGCTGCGCTAACTGAGCACAATTAGGAATGAATTGCCGGTAAAAGCCAACCATACCTAGAAAACGCTGCAAGGCTTTTACGTTACCGGGAACCGGAAACTCCATGATCGCCTTTAGCTTGTCATCGCTAGGACTGATGGTGCCTCCGTCCACCACGAAGCCGAGAAGGCTGACCCTAGGCGATGCCAGCTGTACCTTGCGGGGGTTAATGGTTAGCCCCGCCTGCTTCATCCTTGCAAGGACGATTGACAGGTGTTCCAAGTGTTCCTGAAAATTTCTGGAAAACACTACGACATCATCCATGTACGCCATCGCGAAATTGTACTTCGCGTCTCCTAATACGGTGTCCATCAACCGCTGGAAACTGGCTGGTGAGTTAGACAGACCGAAAGGCATCCGTACGAACTCGAACAAACCCCTATGACAGGTAAAGGCTGTCTTCGGGACATCCTCCGGGGCAACTTGGATCTGCAAGAACCCTCTGCTACAATCAAGCGTTGAAAACACCGCAGCGTTGCCCAGGGAATACATGATTGATTCGATGGACGGGAAGGGATAAGAGTCCCTTACAGTTACTGCGTTAAGTCGACGATAGTCGACGCATAACCTTGCCGTACCATCACGTTTCGGAGCCAGGACGACAGGAAACGCCCAAGGGCTCTGGGATCTCTGAACTGCACCGGTTTGGAGCATTTCTTCTAGAGCAGCGTCTAACAAAGCACGCTTATGTACGCTCAAAGGTCTTGGATTACAACGCCAGGGCCTAGCGTTACCCGTGTCTATGCTATGCTGTAACAGAGACGTCTTACCGGGGTTTTCCGTAAAGATACTGTCGTACTGCCGCAATACTTGTTGAAGCTGACGGCGCTCCTCCTCAGGACCATGGAATGACCCCAAGACAGTCGGGAGTGCAGACGGTTCGGTGGAGACTGCTGCAGCTTGCTGTGCTGTGCAATCGTCCGCTGCCGTGGCGAAGGGGAAGAACCCTGCCGAGCCATGGTATACGTATCCTCCATTGGGCAGGTCCAGCGCCAACTTGTGCCGGATGATGAAATCCCTGCCCAGGATAACGGGCACTGCCAGGCCAGGAAGGTGAACGAAGCGCTGCTTTCGCCGTCTCCCATCGAAACGGAGCCACAGCACAACTGCAGATTGTGCTGGAATGACGTCATTGGAAGCAAGACGAAGGGTGACCTCAGTAGTCTGCAGAACTACTTGTCTTTGCAGGCAGTGCTCGTAAACACAGTCGCCGATGAGAGAGAGTGTAGCTCCCGTGTCTATAAGGGCGATGTAGTTTCTGCCCAAAATGCGAACTGCGATATTTGGTTCTCTGTCCTGAATGCCATTCCGAACAGAGAGAGCAAACGGAGCTAATGCGTCTCCTTTGGTTGTCTTGCTGCTTGCAGAGCCAGCTTTTGCATGATCGAGGCCGCTGCTAGCGACCGCTCGTTCGCTCTTTCGGCAGATAGCCGACGTCGTTAAGCGAGCGTTCATGGACGTCGGCTGCGGCCGTTTCCCGTTGGCACATTACGGGTATTCGGCCCTCGGTGCGGACAGTCCCGACGGAAATGTTCGGGGCTGCCGCAATTCCAACAACCGGCGGACCTTTGCGGCTGCGGGCGCGGTAGACGCTGCCGTTCCCGCTGCCTGTCCGTAGTTTCGCCAGCTGTGTTGCCGGGTTGACCACGATAATTAGGCAGGACGGGTCTGTCATGGCTCGTTCCTGCGGGGATCGCCCTCTGTCCATGACGGAAGGGATCAATTGCTCGGCGGGATGGCTCCGCATAAGGATTGCGGTGGTGCTCATCCTGTCCCACTGCAGGTAGGCGTTCGACCGAGGCTGCTCCCGCTGACCACGCACAGCGTGGTTCTAACGCCCATTCAGGCGGCGGCGGGGGGCCGATATTCGAGTTCGGCTAGGAGGTCGCCCTGTATGGTACGAGCCTCCTGCGCCAACGCTTCAAGACTATCAAAGCGATGGGCTCGAAGGTAGGGCCGGAAGCGGGGGTGGCACTGACGGATAGCCCGTGCTACTCGCTGCTGCTCTGTTGCAGTTGGTTCTGCTCTGCTGTACAGCTCTTGCAGGGCCCGTACGAATTCTGCCAACGTCTCATCTGGATGCTGAGTACGTTTGTGCAGCTCCTCCAGGATACGATATTCGTAATACGGGGGAAGGAATTCGTTTTTAAACCGCTGCTTGAAGTCCTGCAAGGACGTGAACCTCGACTGCAGTCGAAGCCAGCGGGCGGCGTCTCCTACCAAAGCAACCTGCAGGATGCGTAGGATCAGGACTTCCTCTGAGACTCCCATTCCGGTCTGATAGGCCGTAAGGTCATCTAAGAAGTCTGCGACTGACTTTCTATCGGTATACCCTGAGAACGTAGGAACAGGGATTGTCAGTCGGACGGGCGCTTGTGCCTGCGGCGGCGAAACCAACCCGGCATCAAGGCGTCGCGTCATCAACGAGCACAGCTCTGCCATACGTGACAGAAGCTCTGCCGTTGCTGTGGTGTCTGACTGCGGCACTGCAGATACCGTAGTCGACGTACCTTGGGATGGAGGCACGGCAGGTGCCTTCACATCGTCGGCCGGTCCTCTCGGCTCCGTAGGCGCCGGGGCGACGTGTACCGGCCGCTCCTCCGAGTGGGACCGTTGGGGTACCGGAGCTACTCCGCTCCGGAGGTTGTACCCGCGTGGAGGCGTACTGTCCATCCGCTGTACGGGTCAGGCACCGGACACAACTAGAATACTCAGACAAAACGAGCAGCAAAAATGCTGCCCCAACAAAGCGAGATACAAAGAAAAAAATGAAAGAACACGAAGTAATTGAAGTACCACAATCCGGCGGTATCACACTGAAACAAAACTTGACACACTAAAATGGAACGAAAAAAATAGAACGTGCCACGTCCTCCACGTCATCGAACGAACGAGCTCGGGCCCCACGTCTGGGCGCCATTTGTGGGAGCCTATTCCCACTCTCGGGGGCAAAGCCCGTCCATTCGACTCCCGTGGAAAGCGAGGCACAGAGACAAAGTCAAAATACAGGAAGAAACGTGATATTTAATAACTCACATAATCTTTACACCGAGAATGTTCTCCTAAGCCAGTCGTTCCAAGCACCGTATCCGAGGCCAGCCGCTCCAGGCTCTGATCTCGCTCACACGCGCTCACGGTTTTTGATCTGTCCAAGCCAAGGCCCCTCCCACAGTGCGTGAGGCTAACATCTGACCTAGACACAGGTTTTGCCTGGTGCCATCTATGTGTGGTGGCCGGATTCACCACAACGTACATCAGGCTTTCTTTTTCATTTTTGTGCACTGCAGTTTTATCGTAGTTGCCCTCTGTGGTGTTTCCCCAGATTAGACAACAATATAGTACAGCTTAGTGTAAACTAAGGATTTCAACTGGGCTGGTTTAAAATCCAGAGCCCTTCTTTACTATGAGCAGTATGCTGCATATTACAAGGAAAACAAATAGAATAAAACTTGTACCTAACCCCTGCCTTGTATTTCCAACATTTGGTTCCAGATCTTGTCCAAGGAAGTCATGAACTACATTGGTGCACACTGCTGTGACAATTAAAATGTTACACCTAGATGCGGAATACACAGCTTCATTTTACGTACTATGGATGTTGCTTACTGCATTGGCATGGCTGCATTCTGAACAACACACGGAATTGTACAGTATATCTTTTGATTTAGTGCGTAAACTTCAATTTTCTTTAATTTCTATTTTTCTTTGTTGCGTAAATGATCTCCTAACATCTGCACGCCACAACGTAATTCTCACAAGGAGAGTAATCACTGTATAAATGACACAGAAGATACTAACCTCGTCACGTCTAGATGCAACAGTCTTGGAAGATAGATTCAAGGAAAGCACTGCGGACTGCTGTAGGCGGAGGTTCTTTGTACTCAAACTGAGGGGTCCATCTAATAGTCTGCATTCTTCAAATACGATTGGCAAAATCCGCTGCCAACCATACCTGCCGCTGCGGTTGAACGCGCAGTATCGTATGGAACTGAATGCTCGCCGAGAAATCTCGCTTTGACGACACAACCGAGAGACATGTCAAATGAAGTCTAACGGTGTACCTCGATAAATTGGTCGTTGTTCCTAAAGATATAAAAAAAGAAAACTTGGAAATACACACACTACAGTAACGCTCAGAGGCGGAGAGTTTTCATTTTCCCAGGGGGGGCAAGGGCGGACCGCGAAGTAAGTACTCTGGCGGGGGGGGATATGTTTATTAAGAAAAAAAAGAAAGCAAAAGAAAGCCAGATGGATGTCGGCTTGTTATTGCAACAAAAAAGTGAAAGGGGGAAGAAAAAGGCAAAGAAAAGAAGAAAGCAAAAGAAAACAAAAAGAAGGAAAGAAAAGGAAAAGAAATATGATGAACACAAAACTAAAGTTGAAGAATCACACACTCCGGCGGGATCCTATGATGTATGCAGAACTGGTATAGAAATAAGAGGAAGGAAGAACAGAAAAAAAACAAAAAAAACAAAAAGAAAAACAGAGAGAACGTAAACAGTGAATATGTGCACAACTGAAGGCATTACGCCTTTGAAAACTGAGTGCAAAAGGAACAAAATGCACTGAGTCCTCGGTGTCTAACCCGAAATGCGCGCAATATGATGAATATGGTCAACGAAATGGAACAGCGAGAGTTGAACCCGCTCCCAACGGATATGCGTTCCGAAGATCCTACCGTTACACCTCGCAGCTGCTGGTACCTTTTCGACTGCTTCGTTTCATTGACCTGATTGCTTTGGGCGAAATTCAGTCTATGTGTTGTGTCATCCTCTGTGTTTCTTCGCCTCACCTTCTACTGTGATAATGAGTATGGTGGGCGGATACATATTTTACAAATTGCAAGATGCATTTTTGGGGTTGGTGCCTCTTCGCTCTTTTGACCCTGGCGCGCCGAGCCCCAAAGGTTGGTGTCAGTCTCTTAGCGGGACTTCCCGGGGGAGGAGCCCCCGGGAAGTTGCCCTTGCCCTTGCCCCCCCCCTAGTTCATGTTCCGGGGGGGCAAGGGCCCCCGCGCCCCCCCGCAGTCGGCGCCTATGGTAACGCTGTAAAACAGCGCGCAAGATCCCGAAAGCACGACCTACTCTATACTAGAGACCTGGACAGCTGGCGATCTCCTATGGGAGAGACGGGTCACGGGTTAGTTACGTTAGTGACCGCTGCAAGCGCCACATAGCATTATTGGGGAGAGGGAATCACCCTTGCCACCGCCTTTAGTCTGCTACGCAGGGATACACAGGCCACTGATCTCGATTGTAAAAGGCTGGATGGCGGATAGGGAGCGCGAGCGTGAAGAAACCGGCCGCCATCTTACTGTACCCACAACAGTCGCCGCAGCGATCATGGCAACTTCTTGCAATTACAGTCGTACCAACCGTACTGGCAGGGTTACAGGGCCTAAATTTATACAGGTGAGTCACTCTTCATCAAGGAATAAATAGGCGTCCATTCTGTATATTTACTTGACCATTATGAAGTGTTTTTTTGCCCAAAACGAACACTGGATGCAGGTTGCTTGATCGCTCTTCCGACGTTCAATCGAGCACACTTGCATTTTACCCGGCGGCAAATACAGTTTCAGTGCATAATATGCTTGAAAGAACATGTTACACTACACAGGTAGTGTTGTCATCAATATATGTGCGAGCACTCGAGCGCTTTTTTGCATGCATTGCTAGCATGGTACACGGTGTTCTTTGCGGAGGCAAGTGCCACATTCATTTCTTTGAATTACCTTCGCGCACAAGTTCGGTATTACGTCATAATGAGACCACGATTGTCACAATTTTTCATCTATTGGTATTGTTTTGTGCCTTGGTTTGATTTGTGACAAAGAATCCTACACGGTGGTGTGGCGCGACTTGAATAACGCCTTTGTGTCTGAGCTGTATCGTCAGCTTGTTACGATAGTAATAATTTGTAGCGTGTCGTGCTATTTGTAGCAGTTTTTAAGGCAAAAGTGGTCTCTCAATACAGGTTTCGTCATGGGGGCTACCTAGTGAATAATCTGTGCAGTGTGATACGGCTGGGTGTACAGGTAAGTATCACGTTCCTCATCCACTGGTTTCTACTTTACAGGAAGGAACAACCACAGTGCACGCACTGTGGTTAGCCTCTCTCAGTTTTGCGTATTTTCTTACATGTTCACATCAGAAACACACCTTACACTTTAGGCTCCTTAACCCAGCAATATAATAATTAAAGATTATAATTCTTTTTAGAAGAGTGTCCCATGTTCTTTGTAGAATAGTTTTTAATCTTTTTAATTTTTAGAAGATACTGGGATTGTAAACCATGTTTTAAACTGATGTTTTCACATTTGTCCAATGCATTTATTAAACAACATATTCATTTTTAACTGGTTGCACCCAAACCAATGTTCTGATGTATTATTTCCTTTGTTGTCGATGCACCATAAAAATTGGAATAATCATCATCAATGCAGGTTACTTCACAGCTGCCTCGACATACTCAAGAAATGGGTGCAGAACCTGCGTAATGCCCACAAACTCCACAGCACCTCCAGAAAGTAAAGGCATATGTGTCACATGGAATTTTTAAAGGCATGCACAGTATATAATACCTTGTATGAACTGTTGTAGATCTATGCAGCCTCTACAGTACACTCTCAGAAATTAAAACTTGTCAGGGAACAGTGATAATTATTCCAGTTAATAGGCATGCACATGTACACTATAAGAAGAAAATTATTTATTGAGAATGCCCTACTGTTGATCACACTCATGCAGCTGTAGGTTTACCTTCGGCCTCTTGGAACTCTTTGTAGTTGCCTTAGCTGCAGGGGGAGTGTCATCCAGCATGTCAACTACTTGCAGAAATATTGACGTATTTAAGATTATGACACAGTTTGAAGGGTTTCAATTCAGGAAATTTGCAGTGGCAGGGCCTGCCAGAGTGAAACCTGCTGAATATTTTATGGTGTCGAAGTGGCAGTTCCTCCAGGATAGGAATATCTTAGATGGGAGCAAAAAGCTTGAAATTAACAAAGTGTTGTTTGCATTAAGCAATTTGTAATACACTGAACACATAGGCAGCAAAACAAAAATTTAAAATTCAGCATGTATGAAAATTGGGTGCAACAAATTTGCATAATGTACGTGTACATTGTCATTCCTGAGATATATATTGCCATTGTAGCAAGGTCACAAAACAATAAATGTAGCCTTTTGCGACCTCCCTGCACGTTCATTGTATCCTGAAACGCATAAGTGCAAGAAATAAATCTTCAACTTGAATAAACTTGATGTTGTATAAACTTGACATAAAATGTTGAATAATATAATGAATGATATAAAATATTGAATAAACTTGAACTCGTATATTCTCTTTACTCATCATCAGTGATCTTCATTACAAAAGCATATCGTGTTAGACTTTTTTGTTTGCGTTTCACAGACTGAGTACACGAGGGCCAAAATCACAAAATCACAACTGTTTCAAGCTCCAAATAGTCCTGTTGCAATTTGAAGACCATACGTGGAGCTGCATTTTTTGGAACATGCTCCACATAACAAGCATGACAAAGTCGGCACTGGATAGCAGGACCCCGTCCCCATAAGCAGCTTTTCTCACGCTGCAGTTGTATTCAACAAAAGCACGTGAGTGCTGGAGAAGGACATTCAGTTTGGCACAATCGCGCCTGCAAATAATCAGAACAAATAAAGGAAGAAGCAAACAAACATAAAGGGCTGTACTTCAAAAAGAGATGAGTCCTGTGTCTCAAGCAGGTGTTACCACTTTCTAAGTAACTTAATTGATTAAGCTTACATCACTACCTGATTAACTGTCCTAACGAGTGTGATCTAATTGCGTTAAGTAATTATTTGGGCTGCTTCGGTGTGTCCATATTTGCGAGGCAAAGCACCGCTGTCGTTTACTAAGAGACTCTTTCTAAGGCGATGCTTGATATAAATCATACTAAACGCATACACGGCTAAAACATTGCGGCTGTGATTCTACAGAACGATCTCTTTCTGCCATGCGAGTATATCTTTTCCCGGACCATTCTTTATGGAACAATTTTTGTCCAGAACGCAGTACGGGATATTATATACATGGTTGTTGTTAACCTCAAGTCGTTTCTTATTGAAATATTGGCTGGGAAACGTGCTGTAGTACAATCCCCAGCGCTGCACTGCAGTGACGGTCTAGTTTCGGAATGAAAAACATAACGTAATTAAGAATCGAACGGCAGGACACCTGTGAAACACTGTTAGGATACATCAGTATACTGGCACCTTACAAAATTGTGTGATGACAAACAACGACCAATGCTTGCAGCGCAATAAATACTCACCACCTCTGTTGCCTCCCATTGTTTTCTATGGGCACACACAGCACTTTAGGGCCCACCAACATGGCGGCCCGAAGGCACGCCTCTCCCCCACGAGCCCCTCTCCCATGCGCGATCCAGCCTTTATGCTTGGTTCACACTGTTGCATTTTCATGCGTTACGGATGCGGCGCGACACGGTTGTCATGACAACGAAGCACGACACTCCGAAAAGCACACGCACCGCAAGAGTTGAGCTCGACCGAAGTCCATGCGGTACGGGCTACCTGCGGAGATGCAGCTGACCAATGAGCGAACGCGCTACGCGCAAGCGCATCACTGCTGTGCTGTCGCGTGCTTTTCCAACATGGCTGCCTCCGGTGAAAGCACGTTAGCAAAAGAAGAAGCTCTAATTTCAGAGATCGAGAAATACCCGTGGCTCTACGACCCACGCCGAGCCGAGTACAGAGATTCATTCAGAGATTCAAAGTTTCGCCGACCACATCACGTTGCCCGTTCATGGCTGCCTGTGGAATGGAGACGTGGTGGAGTGGAGACGTGATTGGTCAACCACAAGCGTTTGACGTATCAAGAACGCATATGTCTGAACAGCGTGTCGTACGACAGCCGCCTCCGCACTGGATCCGCACCGTAACCGCAACGGAGAGAAGTTGTAGTGTGAACCACGCATTATACATAGAGATCAGTGACACAGGCTGTTGCTAAGCACGCGCTATTATCTCTCCTGCTTCGTCGTTGTCGACACAGCCTACCATACATCGCCGCGGTTTCGACAAGTCACGTGGTAACGAATAGTGCGAGCTAGCGCCAAATCCCATAGCCAAGTGGCGATTGTCAGAACTACTACCCCGGTGCTGGGAGCACTGCGGATGTCCAGGTTTCTAGTATAGTAGTAGGTCATGCCCGAAAGTCGTCGTAGCTCGTAGCTAGTTCCTCTATCCACGGAAGTCGCTAATTGGATTATCGCAGTTATAAAACAGGACGCAGATGTCGAAGTATGTACATACTTTTTATTTCCAGACATTGTGACGACAGTATACATTGGCGTAAAAATGTTGGTTCTTGCAGAAAGTTGTTGTAGTGCTTGATCACGTGACGGGATTCTGCGCGCTGATTGCATGGGCGATTGACGTCATCCCAGTGTGATGACCAGATGAGTTTTCTATATATGCGTACGTTTTCTTGGTTTGACACTAGGTGCGCCAGCGTCAGCGTGAACCGCGATGTTGAAAATTCGAGTTTACGAAAACTACGAGGTGTTAAGGCATGCATTTTCGTATGTATAGTTGTTTTTGTGTATTCTATCGGTAGCCACTGCGGAAAAGTCTCTCCAGCTTCTGGTCAGAGACCCTTTAAGTGAACCTTCCTAATTTCTGTGCAGTCATCACGATGCTCTTTAGTTTGGAGTTGTCAGAATCTGTGATAACTATATGCTTTATTTTTCTGTGTTCTCGTCTGGTGTTGTTGGCTTGGTGAAGGAAAGGGAATACAACACAAAGACAGTGCGCGGACGTAAACGTGCCATGGCTAATTATGCACTACTTATTATTCATACTGCTGACGTCATCTCTGACGTCATTTATTTACAATCGTAGTAGTCAGCGCAACGGATGGATGACCGTCGCTGACGCTGACCGCCTCTATCATGGCGTCATTCTGAAGACACAGGGGCCTATGGGAGTTTCGCTACCTGTTTAGATATACCTTGCATCATACATTACAGCGTAGCGGAAAGCGCTTGAGTGGCACGTAACCCTGTCCTTGTTGTCAGTCCTCGAAATCCAACGGCGCCCGAACTTGTTCTTCACGTTTCAACTCATGAAGCATTCCGGTTCCGCAGTTGATAGACTGTTCGTGGGATAATTGTTGTGTCCAAAAACAGCACAACATGCGTAGGCTCACAATGACGCACGAATAAACCAGCGAACATATTTCTGCAAACTGTTGTGTCGATTGACACCACGGAACACAGGAGGACGCCGTGCGCCGGCCGTGCTATTTCGAAACTATGCTGAAACGGCCGAGACGCTGCACGCACATGCGAGCGTACAAAATGCGATTTCAAAACGTTGTCGACCAATCGGAGCGCGCGCGCAGTCTCGACCAATGGGCTTGCAACATGGTGCATGGGAGCAGTGGTACATACTCTGCAGCCGCATCCGCGGGTACCTGAGGAGGACTGTCTAAACCACCAATTATTATTATTCTACACATACTCTGTTGAGATCCTCGAGAACACAACTTTCAATTTAAAAAAAAAAAGTTTAATATGAAGTGGCAATCTCTTAGCTTCCTGTATGTGAACAGCACATCGTCGTGTCGCAGACGTAAGGACAAAATTATTCTCTGCTTGCATTATTCGATTGTGAAGAACAGAACAGAAGAACATGTGGACAAACCACAACAAGCATTCTATCAAAACGATCAATAGCCAGCACTAATAGAGAGCAGTATCAAAGAACCATTCGATGGATAGAATCATAGCAAAACTAAGAACAGCCAACGATATCAGAGCGAGCAAGAGTGGAACCAGTTTCTCCATCTCTCACAAAGTTCAAAGCGGGACCCAAGCTGGCGCTTTCTCCATTAGACACTCTATATTATCATATTTCAACCAACACGCAAACAACAGATACATGTAAGGAAATAATCATAGTACTCGAATCTATCAACTGAAGCATATGAGTGATATAAGTGTTGACACCTGTCGGAAGAATAGGGGGGCAACGCACATCATAACATCGATTAAAAGAGACATAGCATCCTCGCAGCCCAAACTAGGCGAACACTATGAAATACAATAGTAGAATAATTTTGATTATCACGAATAGAGGCTACAAAGCTTTCGTTGTTTTATCCGTTGGAGGGGAAGGCACAGAAATCCACAGTAACACACATATATTATACACGTTAGAATGGCAAACCCACCACGGCAAGCTCCGAACAAACCTCATTTCCCGCTCTTTCCTTTTCCTTCTTTCCTCGAAACGGGGGGGGGAGGGGACTCTCTCTCTCTCTCTCTACACCCAAACCGACGCTTTTGACAAGGCGGAATGCCAATGCCTGAATGAAGGAACGAAGTAACATTGTCAACCTTGCTGTTACCGTATTTTCACGCGTATTAGCCGCACCGCAGATAAGCCGCAGGACTCGTTTTTAGATGCATTTTGAAAATGTTTTTGCAGATAAGCCGCACTCGCAGATAAGCCGCGGGTAATACGACGCGACTGCTTTGTGCGTTAAACCAGTGATGCACATACAAAATCAACAGAGACGCTCAACGCTCGTCAGCGCCGTACTCCCTGCCAGCTGCCCTGTTCCCGTACTTGTCCGCGAAGTCGACGACTTTTAGTTTGAAGCCGCTGTCGTGGCTGTGCCTCAGCGTTGGAGCCATGCCTCACCTCTAACTGCCGTGCCCGTGTCCACGAATGCTGCTGCTCTCGTCAAATGAGAACTGGCGCTTAGCTGACCACGTTTTATCCCGATGTCAGGTGTATTGAACCCTTCCCGTGGGTCTGCCGACAAAGGAGACCGTAGGGAAGGCCATAAACCCTGTCCACATTCCGGTGTCGGCATGATGTATAACAAAGGAGGTCAGTTCTAGTGTTCTACTAAGATCGAATTGTGCCCTTGTTGCGTGTTTTTCGTGGATTGACGGGTTAGTCCACTCGAATGTGGAGTGGACCCGCCCCTGTTCGGTATTGTTCGTGCACTGGCAGGGCGGTCCTGTTCCGAAAAACATGAGGCACTGTCGGCCCTTTCGTTTAACCCGGGGTATGGGGAAAGTACCAGGGAAAAATAGTCACCAGATAAGCCGCACCCACGGATAAGCCGCAGAGCGTCCGCGAAAAAAATAAATCGCGCATAAGCCGCGGCTAATACGCGTGAAAATACGGTACATGGAAGTGACACTTATTATTATCCTAATTGAAAAATTACCACAAATAGGTGTAAGGAAATAATTATTCTCTGATCGCGTTATTCGCCTCTATCAGTTGAAGAGCAGAACAGAAGAATATATAGTTAGTTGGAGAAAGCACGGAGTAGTAGAATCAACAATTGTCATTATTCAACAATAGAAATATTATGCTAACGTGAAAGAAATAGTAGGGGGTTAGATTCACAGAGAAATGATACTCAACCAATCTATCAAAACGAGAAATAGTTAGAACAACCAATAGTCAACATTAGAAATTTTATTTAATAAAATAACAGATAACCAAATTTGTTTAGCGATAAACATGATATCTTTGCAACAGAAATTTCTACATGCAGCGGCCTGAGATATATCGACTACGAAGGAACAACGTGACACAAGTATTCATATCTAAACTAGTGTTCGGAAATGCAAATTGATGTAATAGTTCACTTTGTTTTGTATAGAGGAACCAAACAATCGTCACACACACACCTCAGAAATGCATACATGCTAGAACCGGTTCCCCCGATTCCAGATATGCATTTTCACATATCTCTCCCTGTATACATAATATCTAGTTGAGGCATTCACAACACACAGATTATTCGAATCAAAATCTTTATGTATATATTTTTCGTTAAGAGGACATATCACATAAGCCTCAACTCAAAAATGAACTTTTTTCTGCGATAGATGGCGCCACACGCGCCCTTCTCACTCCTCCGACTTTATAAGAAGTCCATCGCGTCTCTGATTGGAGGACACGACAAGCCCACGTGACAGGCGGAGACCTATGAGCTGGGTTGTGTTTCCTTTATTTTTAGATTTCCTCCTTTCCCCGATTTGCTTTTGCGCGGTGGATTTGGTTGTCTCGCGTTTGCTGTGTACGTTTTACTGGCATTTCTCGAACATGCCGTGTGACTGTCGCGTACCGCCGTTACCACCTCGCTTTCTCGTGGATGAAGATTGCTCTGATTGGTAGCAGCGGGCTAAAGCTTTTCACCCGATACGCAGAGACTGTCCGTGGAGGTGTCTATTTGTGATATAGTGATCTTAGTTTTCAGTTTTCGTGGTGTCACAGGATCACGTGTCCCTGAGAGTATCGGGGGACTCTAGTTGAGCTGAATAGCGATTTTTGTCAGAGGCAACAGTATCCAGAAAGGATGCGGGGTTGTCGGCGGTCATATGACACTGCAACATCCCGTTGCAAAACATCCCTGCTTTTCTTGCCAGTGACATTTACGTTGTTGAACCATGACGTTCGTTGCTGTCGATTGGTGTCGTGAAAGCGCTCCCTCAATCGGCTCGCATTATTTCATAGTAGAACTCAAGGCCGGTGCGCTCGCACAGGACTGCTAGAAAATTTCGATAGGGTTTCGCACTCCCCTTTAGAGCATTGCGCGGGTCTTGTCGGGCTTGGCTTTATGTTTTTCGCACGTGCCCGTGCTAGGTTCGGATTCGACAACACATGGTGCGGCATTTACGTCAACAGACTTCATGAGACTCGACAGCTGAATGTTTGTGTTGGGTCTCGGTTCTTCTTCTACATAGGGGTTAGGAGATGTCAGCCAGATGGCTACGGCTTGCTACTCAAAATTCCACACACATGCACTCACACACGTTGGGGCCCACAGGCGTGGTGGGCGCGTTTGGACAGCAGAAGGAGCGTCCTTCAACAAAGCCAGAGAGGAGCAACCGCGTACACACGACACCGCTCTCTCCGTGAAGCAGAGTGAGACGCCGATCAAGAGGAAAGCCGAAGTGCGGAGTTTTCAGGCGTAGTGCAGGGTTCTGCACGACACGCTCTATCCTGCGGTGCGGATCCCGGTTTGGAGTTTCCCGCGGGTAGCGGGTCGGTTGCGGGTGATATTATTGACACCCGCGCGGGTAGCGAGACTGTTGGGGGCAGCGTTTTTGGCACAAGCACTGCTGGCGGGTCGGCCACGAACAAGCAACGGCTACAGCAACAACAACGAAGAGAAAAGATCATACCAAATAATAAGTAAACAAAGGCGCCGCAGCCCCTGCTGGTCGGGTCCGGTTGGGGGTGGATTTCATTTTCTGGTAGAGCGCGGGTGGCGGGTCTTGTCAGAGGATTTAGGGGTCGGGTATGGATTTCACCCTCAAATAATGGGTTGCACGTCATACGGTCCAAATGCCCATTTCGTCAAACTACCAAGTGTCCGTCTGGCTTACGCGAACATTTGGGAAAACAAAATGCGTGATAGCGCTTTTCTATAGAAACGGCTGTCTTGTCGCCTTCACCCCTGCGTTCCGTGCTAAGCTGGGTTACAGTAACACGGCGCTGTGCCTAGCTTGCCGCACCCCAGCTACGATCCCCCATATCATCGAGGACTGTGAGCGGTACACGTGTGAACGCCGGGTACTTCGACGCCAACTTGAACTCCTCGACCATAGACCATTCAGCTTGTCCAAAGTACTTGGCCCATGCAGCTCCCCTGAACATCAGTGCCGGACTCTTCGCTCCCTTTTTGTTTTCATGCAGGCCACTGGACTCCTTGAAGAGCTCTAAACAGAACTCCGACCTGTCGTTGCCTCATTTTCACCATAATTCATCCTCTCACATTAACCACTGTGAAATGGGGTAGTGTCCTGTGGCTACCACGGGGAAACATCCCATGTCATCATCACTTCTTCATTTATTGTTGTTGTTGTCCCCCGTCAAATCAAACAACTATCAAACAGCTATCAAACAAACCAAACAGTGCACGTATGCACAGGTCATGCGCATTTTGGCACTGTAGTCTCCTTTGAGAAAGGGGTAGAGCACTGCATGGGCCGGATTTTCAGGCCCGTGCCCTGCCCATACACCAATATTTCCATACTGAGGCCCTATCCAAACCCACCTCTGCTCTAAGTGTTCCCCAGGCTCGCAGTGGGCCCGATGGCCAGTCCCATTTGTCCATTCCAATTTTCTTTCTGTGTTCTCGGGAAGGATAGCTCCATAACATACCCGAAAATCGTGCCAAAATTTTGGCGGCGATTTTGAGTAAATTGCCGCCGGATTTGGCCAATTTCGTGATACAGTGTGCGGGCAGACGGCAGGTATCAATTTGTTACTTCCTTCACTGTATTATTGTTACTTTTTATGGGGTTTAATGCTAGCCGGGCCTTCCTCAACCACGATAAAAATTTCATAATTCCAAGATAAAGCAACCTGTCTTCCAGTCTGTTCAGGCTGACGTGTTGAATTGTTTGTCTGAATATTCGGTATTTCGGACGCAACTGTTTATCATAGTGTAGTTTGCATCAATTGCGGACTATCCGATACAAAAATAAAAGAAAGTGTTTATTTCCGCGGCAATCGAACTATGATTTCATTTTCACCGTCAGAGATCGCAGGCGAATTTCCATCTTTTCCGCGGTGCATATACAGTTCATAAAAGGAAGCTTTTGACCGCTCGATAAATAATTTGTTGTTTCTAGTGTTTAAACATATGATCGTCCCGCTACAGCGAAGGATTCTTAGGAATACATGCAGAATGCTACTGACAAATAAATCCGGGTTAGGGTAGCGTGCCGCGAAATCTTGTGGCACACGTCCCCACCCTCACGGTCATCCCACTATATTTGGTTTCGCTGGTCCATAAGGCCCTAAACCAATGTGCAAAACACCACAAACGCATTTGATTTTATTTATATTTTTGCATGCGGTGGGTTTGTTGTGTGGGCCCCGTCACATAACATCCGCGTCTGCACGAGCGGGCTGCCAAAGGCTTGGTGGTCGCGTCGACCTCAGCGAGCAGACGACCAGACAGCTCTCGAGAGGAGGACTACGCAACGGCGCCAACTGCGTCCCGCGCACGGCACAGACGCACGCATGGTTCTCCGTTGCAGCTTCTTCGGAGATTTACTTGTTTAGCGTTCAACTGACTTTGCAGTTCGCCGCATAACGCAGTGTGATCCCAGACAAACGTAAACGATGAAAGGCGCGTTGGTTGGCAGTAGCCAGCTGAAGTTTATGACGCGCGACAGGCTGTTCGTGGACGCTGACGTGGAAATCGTCACTTTTAGCTATCCCGGAGCTGCAGCGCCCGTCTGACAGAAAAAATCCATCGACTGCACCTAGCAGTAGACTGGATCGTCATGTATATCGGTGGCAACGATATCCAGGATGGGAAGAGTGCCGCAGCTGTTTTGCGGGAAGTCTCAGTAAGTACAGATTGCAACGATTTCAATCTCTGTGCTGCTAAAACCCATTTCCTCTGACACGCCAGGGAAGATTCATTTCCATGAATTGTCTTCTTTCACAGGATACCGTTGAGGTGGCGAAAGGCTACGCGGAGCATATATTCCTGTATAAGCTGATGCCACAGACAAGGCGGCCTGAACTTTCTGGCACAATTCAGGGATATAACGCGATGCTGCGCACGATTCCAGCTGTCCGTGCCGGTGACGCTACGGTGTTGAGCATTGACGTGAGTAGTCGCTTCTCGAACGCTAACTCTGGAACTTCCTGGTGGTCATGGCAGGTATTTTATAATGCTCGTTAGTTTTGGAAAAACAGTGCGACAAAAAGTAACTGGGGCTACCTTTGTGGTGCTTGAATTACAAACAAGTGATGGTCTTGATGCGGTACCTGTTTGTAATTCAAGTATCACAAAGCTAGTTTCCAGTTGCTTTTTATCGCGCAATTTTTCCGAAAATAAAATGCGTACGAAGTACTGGCACATGCCTACCAGGAATTCCGGTTTATTTGTATTGCTGTCTTTGTGAAGTGCTGTTTGCAAAAACATTCCGTATATAAGTTCAAATATCTTTTCCAGCACAAGGTCTTTACCAGGAGCAAGGAGGTGAAAGAGGGGATGCCTTCACGGGATGGCTATCACATTTCGAGGGGACGGGGGTTATCGTGCCTAGCAGGCATCCTCCGCACAGCCCTCTTGAAACGCTATGGACCATGACTGAAAGCACCGGGTCCGCGTCGTGGCATCGTACTCAAGCCAATGGAGTCGTGTGAAGAGTGTCGTGCTAAGGGACACCCCACGAGTGCATGCAGGCCTGTGCGCTCACCGTGGTGAACGCTCACCATTTTAGCCGCCATGTCATGACGACACAGAACGATGTTACCACCATTACCTGCTGTATTATAACAACCACGTCATCTGATCCCCAATCCTATGCTCGCTTCTGTCAGCAGCAGCAACGTAGTCAAAGCTTTTTCTAACCTGTTCCTCCTGCCATCGCATACTTTGCCCCATGATTAGTGTACAAATGGCCCACATCTTACGCAAGACCTGCCCGATAAAATTTTGTAAACAACTATCATCATTCCGATGGCGATTTTGTAATGGCTTCATGCCGTCTGCCAGCTTCCGGCTGGGCTATCTGCTCGTTACCCTAGGCACCCTGAGACCAGTAGTTTCCTTAGAAGTTGGTCCAGGGCACATATGCCCCCTCCCCGTGATATTTCCTGGAGCAGAAACTCTAAACACAGCGAGGTGGTGCATGATAATGCGTGTGAAATTTGAAATTGAAAGACTACTGCGTTGCTTGCCACTATGAGTGTGAGTGACTGATGCCCACTGTAGCCTGAATGAGATGGCTGGGTATTTTCCTACGGGTGCAACTCGTGCGATATATTTTGGTTAATAAAATATATTATGCTTCATAGCAAGCTTTTCAAGGGAAAAAATGTATTTCTCCTCAAATTCGTATTGTGGTCCGTCCAGATGTGTTTGCAGTGTTCCCCCGGTCTCAAGTTTTTCTTCAGATGAAATCTGGTCAAGGTGACCAATAGCCATTGCTAGTAACCACTGGTTCACAGAATCCTGCAAGCAGAAAATCCTAGACAGCCAGCACCCGAAAGATTAAAAAGAAATCAGTAGCATGTGTTCACTATTGGTAGATAGGAGATATTTTATTGAAGAATGCAGCATGTATACATCGTCACGTTTTCTGCATTACTTATGCGTATCAGCTCATGCTTGTAGCCTCAGAATGTTCATTCGTGGATACAGTATCCAACAGCACATTTCATCATTGGCGATGTGGCATACACACATAATGAAGTACCATACAGTCCGCTGCATGTAGGCGCACTTTGACATGAAGGTCTCGCACATACGGCATCAACATATAGCATCCTGGTGGACAGAGCCAGATTCATAATATGGGAATAGTAAAAACTTGGAACGTGTTACTCAGCAACGAGTTTCCTTTTTGAGCAATGAAGTAGCAACTGATAGTTGCTTTTGCCATGCTTGTCAGTTGGCAGCTAAAGCCTCAGAGTGTGTGTTTATGGAAAAAAAATGTCCAACAGGGCCCCATTCATCATTGGCCACATAATGCTGAACCAGGTACAACACTGGCGAGGGCAGGTGCTTCATAATCAGGGAGAGAGTAGGAAATTTTCAAATGACAGGTAAAGACAGTAACACTTAGGAAGTTTGACCTTTGGGCGTCTGGCCATCATATTTGCAGTAGTACTGGATACCTGAATCTGAAAATACAATTTTCATATGTTGAAATGACACCCAAGTAAAGGCAAGATGGCAAGAGGACGTAACGCAGAGCGACATGTTGGGATGTTGCTCGTGCTCAACAATGCGGGGAACTGGCGACAGTTGGGAGACAGCTCTGCTCAATTATCATACTTACCGACCTTGTCAAAATATCAAAATGGATTCATACTCAGGATGTCGACATCTGAACAGGCTGGTGGAGCTTCAAAAGTGCTAGGAATACCATTCATGTTTCTTTCCACAATTTTCATACACTCAAGCAAAGGTAGAATACCATGATGGCCTCACACATATAGCATCAACGTGTGGACGTGTTTCAACCATGCCTGGGAAGAACGACGGTTTAGGGACAGCTTTGCCATATCTTCATACACTCAAGCCAAGGCAGAATACCATGATGGCCTCACACATATAGCATCAACGTGTGGACGTGTTTCAACAATGCCGGGGAAGACGGTTCTACGGTTGGGAGATTGTGCACCATTCTCATACTTAGATCCTCACGTGCTGATGGCTGGATTCAGATTTCACACTCTTACACCATGTTTAAAATATGACAAGCATCGCACGACTAGTCTGTGGATTTATACATAGAAATATATTAATATAAATATTTAGGAAAATTGAAAAATATGCACAGATATGCACAGTAAAAATGGAAAAAGGTAACTTAAATATGAAACACAAACGTGAAGATATGCAGCCTGAGCCAAAGTCGAAGACATGTATATGGAAAAACATTCAGTAAATTATGAAGCAAAATGGATGAATATGCATTAAAACACTTGGCAAAGGTGGAGCCGCACAAACTAAATGACACGTAAATCCACAGTCTAGCCATAATTACAGACCAGCGGCAGGTGAGTTATCTTTACCAGTCTTCCGTCTCTTTCTGGATGAATCGCCCTGATTGGAAGTTGTTTTGGCGGCATCACAGAGCGAGGCAACCTCATGGTCACTCTTCTTGTTATCTCTGAGCTGCAGCCCACGGGACTGACGAGGTTCAACCAACTCCGGTAGAAGGCTATGCGAGTAGAACAGTTGAAGGTGGCCAATCATTTTGCTCCAGAAGCCATCATTTCTCTCGATCTTATGGACAAAAATTTCCTCACCAGAATATACCACAAAAAGACAAAACTGACGTCGAGTGATGTGGAGCTGTCCCTGCACCTGATAGTGGTAGTCATGGTTTTCCTTCAACGAAATATTACCAGAGTTATCAATAGTGCAAAAGGTGATTTTTTTTTGCCCGCACTCCCTCCACAGGGGTAAGGGACCGAGCCGAATAAGGGCACTTCACTTCCACGACAGTGTCGTCACTGACAAGCCCATCAGGTGTTGCAGCAAGGTATGCAAACTCCTGATCAACAACAAGGCCGCATGGTGAAACAGTCACCCCTAACTCATCCTGCAGCTTAGCAATTGCAATGGGCTCAGTGTCGCGACCATATCGGAGAGCCTCAGTGTCAAAATGACCATAGAGCAAGGAACGAACAGTACTTGCACTGCTCGTTGCATCTCGCATCTTGCATACCTTGCCAAAATTAGAAGCGGTGAGTCGCTTTCGCCTCTCCTGCATCCACAAAGTTCTCCCTTCTTGACCTCGAGTATCAGCCTCGAGCTGCTCTGCATCTGGTTGGGAGAGCACAAGGGAATCCTTGTACGCCGCAGCAGCTTCAACATAGTCATCGTGGTTCATGTCTGGAGCATCCACTATGGAACCATAGTGGTTGTCGCTGGAAGCACGCTTGCAAGGCACACCTTCAAGTGAACGCTTACAGCGAGCAGCCCCAGAACTCCGATGCCTTATGCAAGCAGCACGAACAGCTGCTTTACGCTTCAGCATAATTTTTGCATACTTCCCAGGGCTGGTGTTGTACACTGCCTTATGTACAGCACGATGGTACTGCTTAGAGTTGAAAGACACGACAGCTCCTGAAGCCCGCATTCCGAATGATCCCCTCTGGGAAAAGTTTATTCTTTTACCGCCAGAAAACTTTGCAACGAGAGAATTGAAATGTTCTCCAGCATTATTGTTAACGTCAAGGATCAAGCTGCTACCATTGTTTGCCAAACGACTCATCGCTACAAGGATTTCATTGAAAAGTCCGCATTTCCTGAGCTCTGGGACGTGATTGACTTCCCCTTCTTTTGGACCACTGCAAAAGTAACCCGCACATTTTGCTTGGTCGCCGAACACATGGAGTGGCCCATTACGGATATCAGCCACCAGGTTCCGAATCTGATCTTGTTTGCTGAACTCGGCCTGCTCTTTGCGATAGTGAAGAGCCCTAGCAACTCCAACTCTTAGTCGAACAGCATTATCCAGAAGTAGCTTCTTCAGCGATGGGGGAATGGGGGTTGTTCTCTTTGCCAAAGCAACATCTCGAAGACGACTTACATAGTTTCGAAGAAGGTGGTTGCGACATTCTACCTTCTGATGCTGGTACGGTGCAGCTTCAAGAATTGACTTGTACGTGCTCGAATCACCGTCAGCGATCAACTGCAAGTACTTTACCCCGTGCAACTCAATGCTGCGCATGAAGCCTTCAACGACGATATCCTTCTCTATACTGGTAGAGCTGCTGTCCCAGTTCTTGAAGCACAGATGTTTTTTTGGGCTCGACCCTGCCTTGCAACTTGCGCACAGTGTACAAAATTTGTTCCGGACGCCTAGGAACAGTACTTTCTTTGTGCGGTACCCAACAATTACAGCCTGCAAAAACGAAAAAATGGCAGGATTGTATTCCACAAGACTCTACCCCCAATGACAATGTTTCCAGGAATTATGCATTTGTACGCGTATCGTATACGAACTAATGCCACAGGATGTATACCACTCTAGAAAGTGTGTTTACCAAAAGACAGCAGTGCCACTAATAGCACCAGAGGGGTCAACTTTTTCCTCCAAATAAATGCTCATGGTGTTCTTTCCACAAATGGTGGGCACAGACTTCCTGTATATCCCGTCTGCCAAGCGGTGTGCAAGATAAATCCTCCTTTTTCGGGCACCTTTATTAAGTGTAGATAAAAATATTTACTTACCAAGCCAGAAAGAGCGTCGTACTTGTTCATGTATGAACGTTTGCACCAAGCACCATCGGCAACGACCGTAATTATAGGAAAACCGTCAGCATCGACGTCCCCAGCCTCCCTAGCTAACCGAGCTTCCTGAATGCCTGCTTTTCTTATTTCTTCCTAAGCTGTTTCGTCGATTCCTTTAGCAACAATATCCTGATACTTACTGTACGTGCTACTAGCCATGCCGGGTATGTCCAGAGCGCCTAGGAGCTCGAGAAGGCCTGAGAAACCAGAACCTATAGACAGGATACCGTTCACTGCTGAGGAATTGACGTCCATGCGTTGTTGAACAAGTTGATCAACTGGTGCCTCCGTTGTGACTACATCTTTCCTCAGACACATCCTGCACTTCAAACTGAAAGAGCTACACAGACCTCGCCGATGTTCTGATACAATTTCCATGTCAGCCAGGCCGCAACCAAACGGACTATGTACCGACAAACTTTGCAAAGACGAGAAGAAGTGATCAATCTCCACTATACGCCGACCATTCACACTGCTTGTGCGCTGACTCTGTGTCTGGTGAACATTGCCAGCATCGAAAGATGGAGATCGACTGGGTGTAGCAGCGGCAGTGATTGGAACGGGACTTCCTCTGGAACCGGCAAGCTCGTCACAACCTGAACTGCAGGCGACTACATTATCTACCTCAGCTGAATCAGCAAATGACGAATTTGAAGGACGAATTTTGCTTGTGCTCGAAGCCAAACAAGCATTCCGACCGGCACCACTTACAGTTTGAGGAACAACACTACCACCAAAGGTTGAGCCTACAAGGGTATCTGCGCGATGTGGAGTCGTCGAAGTGCAACGATCACTGGGAACAGCACGGCTGGAGCATCCTGCATTACCAAAATCTCTGAAATCCGCAGGCTCCGTCACATGCCTGCCTCTACCACGTAAATTCGCAAAGTCCTTCTTCTTACGTTTTCGTTGTCCGTAGACGTGACTTCGAGCCATAATGGGTAAATACTATGAACACGCAGAAAATACACAAGGACAGAGAGCAAATGAACAGGACAAGAAAGTGAAAAAAACGCTTAACTTAGCCACGAATTGGTCACTTCAGGACGAACCGCCGAAACCACGGACGCCGATCAGCTGCTGCGCAATACGCGGATGTTTACGAGCGGACTACGTTCGGGCGCTGCGAGCGGACGGCGCCACCTTCCGGAATCAGTGGTAAACGCCTTGGATGCATGCCTGTACTCACTTTTAATTCTTTTTCGGAAAAACAGAATGCTAAAAACACACAAAAAACGCGTCATTTGAATCCTGAAACATATCCCCGGTTAACCTCAGAAGCGGATTGTTTTTATTTGCTTTCATTTATTTATTTGGATTTTTTGAAGCTGTAGCGACAAAATTCGTTTCTTTTCCTTTTTTAAAAGAAAATTACAACGCTAGAGCGATGTTTCAGTTCCCAGAGTTAAGATGTCTTGACGTCACCTTTCCGATGAAAGTTTCCGCATTGCGATCTGTCTCGTAGTTCAGCCACAAAACCTATGCAAAGTTCACATAGAAAACAGAGGGGTTCCCACCTTCAGGGGTCCGTCAAAAAAATTACAACGCTAGAGCGATATTTCAGGTCCCAGAGTTAAGAGATCTTGACGTCACCTTTCCAATGAAAGTTTCCGCAATCCGATCTGTCTCGTAGTTCAGCCACAAAACCTATGCAAAGTTCACATAGAAAACAGGGGGTGGTATGTCCTCTTAAAGGGACTATCGCATCCGGAGACATGGGTAGGAAATGGTTACGAGAATGCTTGGCATCATTCGACAATCGATGTCACCGATTTTCACTGCTCAGAAATGTTTGCGTTTTAAATAAACGAGCTTTTTCGATCAGCGAAAGCGCCGATGACATCATTGTGACGTAGAAGCCAACAGGACCAATGCGAGGGCGGCGCGCCGCCGGCGCCTTTCCCCCATTTTCTGTCGGAGACATCGTCTGCTTTGGAGATGGCGTCGTGCATGGCTGCGTGTATGAAACAACCTATTTCCTCGAAAGTGCTGTGAATGTCGCTCAGTGGTGAAATTGCAACATGTCGTTGAGTTCGGGAACGCGTCGTGGTGTTCCTGACGGCAAAAAATCGTCTGGGGCGAACCCAGAAATGACATTTCACGAACCCAAGGACAGGGACGCCAAACGAAAGTTCGAAGCAGCAATCGCCGGCAGGCTTCTTGTTGTGGCAGAAGAATTGCACGTTCGGCACGTTTGTTCCTCGCAGTTTGCCGACGAAGCGTACGTAGAGGCAGACCTATTGCAATTCCGTATGGGAGTGTCAGCGAAATGCAAGAGGCTAAAGCCCTATGCTGTGCCCACGTTGTTCCATGAGCAAATGGACACCACCGACGTACTGGATGAGCAGGTAAGCATTTGTTTCCAGATGTTGTTTCCGAATGTACATCGGAATATGTATAAACCGCGGCCGGCAATGATGTACCAGACCCCCTTAGGCCCCACTAGCACCTCACGTAATTTTTTGACGGCATCCCTCTAACTTTTCCGGTTGCAATATTCAAAAGTTTATCAAATTATCTATTTATCAATTAAAGATACTAAAGTTTAAGAAAAAGTTTATCCCATCTTTCTTTGCTCATGTAACCCAGCATGCACTCACCATCATTTTTGTGAGCAAGAGAGAGCCAATGAGGCAGCTTTCCAACAGAATAGCCCCATTCGGCATTATACTTTTATGCATCATATTGTCCAACATCAAGTGCTCAATTTCTATCTCAGATGGAGAGAGGCAGCTTGATCGTAATGGTAGCAGCAATCTGCTTCAGGTGGTGAGTATCACAAGCTTCTATTCATTAGGAAAGTGTAATATCTGTGTTGTACAGTGAATGAATTGAATTCTGAGTCAGAGTGAACGTTCATGTTGTGAAACCGGCAGCTCATGCGGAGTATCAGCCTCTACGAGTGATATATATTGCTCACATACTGTGAAGGCTTGATGTTGTTATATAGCGAATTTTTATTTTTAGGTTCTAGTAGTGACTGCAGACTTGTGCCCGTTACTCGAAAAAAGTAATCGATTACCGTTACCGTTACTTCTGTGGAAAAAGTAATTGATTACCATTACCAATTACTCGACTTCAAATATAATTGAGTAACGAGTAGAAAAGTAACGCGTTACTTCGGTCGTTACTCTGCATTCACGCAAATTATAACCGTGTTTGTGTCCCTCAAAAAAAAAAAAAAAAAAAAAAGGTTCAACAGCGGAACAGCTGAAATAACAAGACAAACAAAAACACGTAGGACAAGGAGATCTGTACGCCCGGGAAGACCTTGACCCGATTGTGGAAGAGCATTGCGTGGAACTTCCCCTCGACTTCACTAAACCTCCAAAGCTTCAGGTACCATCACACTGGTGTAGGAAGAGATTAGGGAGAGAGACTCTGAAATTCCAGAGCGTTATTACAGTGACCTCCGCTTGCTATAGTAGAACAGCCCAAGAAAGGCTGATGGCACCAGGGCTTGACTTGGGGCAGAACATCTGAAAGATAAGCTAATCTCTGCCGGAAAAGTAATCAATTACTGAGTAATCGATTACACAGAAAAGTAATTGATTACTCGAAAAATTACTTTGACAGTAAAGTAACTGATTACTCGAAAAATTACTCAAAAAGGTAATTGATTACAAGTAACGCAATTACTAGTAACGCGTTACGCACAAGTCTGGTAGTGAGGCTTCCCCCTGCGTCACACACTGAATGAGCCAGAGAAACTAAAGTAAAAAAAAAGACCCTTTCCAGGGCCACCACATGTTTTATGCAGAGACAAACACTGCGTTATGAACCCTCCAATATGCACATTATTGTTTTTGGTCCAGCTGCAAACACTTTTCTGAATTGTGTTTGTGATTCTAATGAACTTTTTTAAAATGCAATTTTAGTAACTGGCTATGAACGGCGTCTAATGAACTATATATGCACACCTGTGACTTTTAGTACAATTCCAGTTACAGTGCACAGAGGACACTCCAAGTGTTCAAGAATATGGTGGTATTGGGCTTTGATATGTGCATGATAGTAAGTTTTTTCTTGTTTCAGCACATCAAGCTTCACATCTGCACTGCTCGTATATTGTATAGAAGGAAAGACCCTGTTACCACCCTGTCAACATGAACCTAAATGCCAGCTCTCCGCACAGCAACTGAAAAGATAGCACGGAGGAGGGAAATAAAATCTACTGACATAATGTAATCAGCTTTTGTTTGACACATTTAATATTTGTATCATGTTCACAAAGCTTCCATGTACACAGGAGGAGATAAAACTGTGGTAATACACACATTGGCACTAACCTCTATCCTCCATTTAGAAATAAAGCATAAATCCATGCTCAGGGCAAAACGCACCAGTTTCTTTTTTTTCCCCAACATAGGTGCAAAACGTGGTACAAAAGAAACCTCTCCATGGTGAAGCAGAAAGGTGGTATTCAAAATATGCATTACACAAGTACCACTGCTTGTCCTCGTCGTGTGATAACCTTGGTTTGTACTCCAGAATGATTTGCAATGAAAATTATTTACACATTCCACTGTACTTGCAATATCTGACTACAAGTCTCCACTGCTTGTGAGACATGCTTCTTGAACTGTTACAAAGGGTTAAAACTTTCGAAACGGTCAGTGCATGCACATATGACTAACACTATGACCAGCATAACTGCTCACTAATTTGTGACTTCACAATGCAACATTTCTTCACCACATATGGTTATGAAAAGCAGGAACCATCGATAATGTTTTGATAGTGTACACAGTTACGTCTTCTCAATAGGAAACCAGCTTTTATGAACATACAAAAACAACAATGACAATAACGATAAGTCCTACAATGGATATGCCTGGTCTGCATACAGTGGCCCACTTGACACTTATGTTGCTCGTATGATCCACTATATGAAGTTGATGGGTACAGCGTCCTGATCCTGCGTCCTGGTATCCGCCTTCGGTTTCTTATGCCAAGGTACCCATAAATCCAGCTTGTGAAGAAACAATACGCAGTGAATCGGAGGCGCCTGTGTAAAACAATAATAAAGAAGAAAAGTAATTATTTATTTGACTAAGAGCAGTAAAGTTTTAGTAAAGCATTATCCATGTGCTCGGAATGAAATGGGAATGAAATCACGCCATTTACGACGTATGAGAAGTGTTTTGACACTGTACCTACTGTCAAGTCGCTCAAAAATACGCGGCGGTCATCACGACAAAAGATGGGTGCGTGAACCAGCGAGCTCCCTCCGCAGACAAACACCATTGGGGAGCAGGTGATCGGCGATACAACTGTCCCTGCAATTTCCGAGGCAACCGACACCCTGTGTTCGTCAGGTTCCACTGGAGTACAGCAAGTGCAGAGGCATCTGTCATTTCCAAGTGGACAAATGTCAAAATGTCCAGCAGTGCACAATCATCATGAGCGATCGGATATGATAGGCTTACCTGAAAGTGTCGTCGCCATCGGACGGTTCGTTTTCATTGCCTGCACTTTCACTTGCGGCAGGGTCAAGTGGCAGATGGTCTGTGGAGTAAGGGTCGTAATCTAACACAATTTCCTCAACGCTGTAATCCCCAGAATCGCTTAGAAGCGACGCGACGTCACTTTCGTATTACGACGATTCCGACATTACGCTTGGTGTCTGCCGGCCGCCTCGCATCCAGATGCCCCGCGGCCCCACCGATCAGCTGTGCGGGAAGAAGCGCTCTCATTGGCGCTGTTGAGCGTGACGTTATCAAGCCGTTGTGGAGAGACGGTGGAGAGGGACCTCATTATGCGTCGTCTGCTCTCTCGATGTATTTCATTAGATTGCTCAGCACATACGCGACCTATTCACTTGGGGTTTTCGCGGCCCTTGTCAGAGGTCACTGAGAAATATTGTGGTACTGAAGTTTCGGAATCGACCGAGATGGATGCGATAGTCCCTTTAAGCGCAATAAAGACTTGGTACGGGGCTATTACCCAGACAGAACGTGGTGTCTGGCTGAACACACAACATGGTGTCAGGAGTGGTGGCCCCAAACGCTACGTGCCTCGCTCTGCTTCGGTTGAAGTAACTACGACTACTGATAGCATGCCTGACAACGAGGAGGGGGCTGCTATGTCTTCTACCAGTGGGACCGGCTGCTTCAGCGTCCCCGGTGCCACGGCCCTTCTCCCGACGCCGCCTTTCGACTTCAGTAACACCGGAGAGTGGACATCGTGGATTCAGTGTTTTGAGGATTATATGTTCGCGGCTGGATTATATCAGGCGCAGGAAGAAGTCAAGGTACAGACACTCCTCTATTGCATGGGCCCCAAAGCGAGAACAATCCTTGTGTCGACTTGTAAAGAAGAGTGAGTACCGAAAACGTTTCAGCAAGTGAAGAGTACTTTGGACGACTATTTCATTCATCCAGTCAATGAAGTTTATGAGAGCGCTCGCTTTCATAGAAGAGCCCAGGCGGCAGAAGAAACGGTGGACGAATTTTATACGGCACTGTGTAACATGGTGAAGAAATGCAATTATCGCTCAGCTGAGGTGCAAGAGCGGCTGGTGCGGGACCGATTTGTTGTCGGGCTGCGGGACTCTCCACTGTCGGATCTATTGTGTCGCATCCCAAAGCTGACGCTGGCGGAAGCCCTGATTCAAGCACGTCAGTACGAAGACGCTGAAAAAGAGAAGCGAGCAAGGGAAAACCAAGGCCAGAGCCGCCACGAGGAACCAAATGTGCTTAACATAGATGCTACAGACGTTACAAGGTTACCGGGAGAGAGGAAGCGAGAAGGGTCATGCCAATATTGTGGACGTGGACAACATCGACGGCTGGACTGCCCTGCGAGGAGAGCGGTATGCCAATGGGACACGTTCGCGAGGTGCGCCGGGCTAGGAAGAAGTCTAAGAACGCAACATTGGATACGCTCCATTTAGAAGAGGCGGAGGACCGTACGGACAGAGCAAGGTTCACTAGACTAGCAGTTAACGGACACTGGGTCCGGTTTAAGATAGACTCGGGAGCGGAAGTTACGGTAGTACCAGAGGACCTCCCGTGGGTGCCTGAGCTCTTGGATCCAGAAGATGTCAGCCTTACGGGCCCCGGAGGTCAGGCGCTTCAGATTCGTGGCTCCTTTTCGGCGACGCCTACCTGGAAGGATAGGACAGCGCAGCAGAGGGTGTACGTCTTGTCTTCACTGTCGACGCCACTTTTGGGACTTCCGGCCATAGAAGCCCTCGGCGTGTTCAAGTTCGTCGAAGGTGTGTCGGCGGTGAAAAGTAAGTTATTTGAGGGCCTTGGTACGCTACACGAGGAGTATACTATACGGCTCAAACCGAACGTGGTCCCCTTCTCCCTGTCTGTGCCTAGAAGAGTACCCATCCCATTGCAGAAAGCAGTTAAAGAAGAATTAGACAGGCCGGAAAAAGGCGTTATTCGGCGTGTGAATGACCCAACCCCGTGGTGTGCGGGCATGGTGGTAGTTCCGAAGCCATCGGGAAAATATCGGATTTGTGTGTACCTCACAAAGCTCAATCAGTCGGTCTTGCGGGAACGTCACATATTACCAACCGTAGACCAGGTGTTAGGACAATTAGGAGAAGCTAAAGTGTTTTCCAAGCTAGATGCAACATTTGGTTTTCACCAGGTTCGGCTGGCAAAAGAAAGCAAAGAACTGACGACTTTTATCACGCCTGCGGGGCGATACTGTTATCAACGTTTGCCGTTTGGGTTGACATCAGCCCCATAATATTTCCAACGGCAGATTTCCCGAATTTTGGAAGGGCAAGAAGGCGTGGTTAACATGATAGATGACGTTCTTGTTTTTGGAGCAGATAAACGTCAGCACGACGAAAGGTTGAAGCAAGTGCTTGATCGCTTGGAAAGAGCAGGAGTGACGCTTAACAGGGACAAATGCGAGTTCGGTGTAACGACCGTAAATTTTTTGGGAGTCTTGGTGAAGCCAGACGGAATTTATCCGCATCCTTCAAAAGTGCAAGCTATTACAGAGATGGCCCCACCCCAGGACGTGAGTGCCGTTCGAAGATTTTTAGGCATGGTGAACCATGTAAGAAGGTTTTTACCGAATGTTTCCCAAGAAACTGCGCCAATCAGAGCTTTATTGGGAAAAGGCGTCGCATGGATGTGGGGACCGGAACAACAGCACGCCTTCGAAGAGTTAAAAGTCTTATTAACGTCGGGACAGGGCGTCGCGAAGTACCACCCGGAATACACAACGACTGTTTCATCCGATGCTAGTTCATATGGGCTAGGAGCAGTGTTGATTCAGCAACAGCCGTCCGGAGACCGCCTACCGGTCGCTTACGCATCAAGGTCATTAACAGAGACCGAACAGAGGTATAGCCAGCCTGAAAAGGAAGCCCTGGCGGCAGCATGGGCGGTTATGCGTTTTGAGGAGTACGTGCGAGGACTACATTTCTCCTTAGAAACTGACCACCGGCCATTGTTGGAATTGCTTGGAACTAAGGGGTTGGATATGTATTGCCACCGAGAATACAGCGTTTCCGAATGAAGCTCATGAGATACCAGTATGACATTCTGCATGTTCCAGGCAAACTACTGGCAAATGCGGATACACTTTCACGAGTGCCGGTGGATGTACCTTGGATGAGGTCCGTGGAACCCATAGAACTTTGCGAGAAGGAGGTACTGAATATAGTGCACCAGGTCCTGCCGCTGAGTTTGCAAGAAGTGAGGGATGCACAAAAGGTGGGTCGCGAATGTGTATCAGTGAGGGAATATGTTGAAAAGGGTTGGCCGCAGCAGAAAAACGTGCTAGTGCGCCTTAGGAAATTTTGGACTTATCGAGATGACTTGAGCGTTGTGAATGATATTTTGCTAAAAGGTCATAGGTTGGTGGTGCCGGCAGCACTTCAGAAGGCGCTTTTGCTGTTACACGAAGGCCATCAAGGCATCGTACGCTGCAAATCGCGAGCACAAGATGCCGTGTGGTGACCATGTATTAACAACCATATTCAGACACTTGTATCTGTGAGGCATGTGCAGGCACAAGAGTGCTTCCTAGGGAACCCTGTGACGCTACCATAACGCCGGACCAACCGTGGAAAATGGTGGGAATAGATCTATTCCACTTCAAAGGTCAAGAATACCTTCTCATGGTGGACTATACGTCCAGGTTTCCAGAGGTGCTGGCTCTTAACAACACATCTGCAGAGGCGGTGGTCAACGCGTGCAAGAGCGTTTTCGCACGGTTCGGAATCCCAGAAGTGGTCCGAAGTGACAACGGCCCACAGTTTGGTTCAAGAGCATTCCGTAGCTTTGCGTGCGCTTATGGATTTGAACATATTACCAGCAGTCCTCGATACCCGCAATCTAACGGGGAGGTGGAACGCATGGTTAGGACAGTGAAACACTTGTTGTGGAAATCCAGTGACCCCTTTCTGGTGTTAATGGTTTACAGGGACACAGCAGGCGCCAATGGATTCAGTCCAGCTCAAGTGCTGATGGGCCGAAAGCTGAGAACGCGGTTGCCCACACTACAAAACAAGCTTCGTCCTAGATGGCCACCATGGAGAAGGTGGAAACAGTCTGAGAAGAGATGCAAGCAGCGGCAGTCGGAGGACTACAATCGCCGGCACCGAGTGCGATCACTTCGGCCCTTAGGACCTGGACAAGTAGTCTGGGTGACAGACATTAAACGCAGTGGAACGGTCCTGAGCACTGCGCACCGACCTCGTTCGTATTCAGTGGTAATAGACAGCGGAGTGATAGAGAGAAATCGGCGGCATTTGGTTGCCTACGAGACAGATGAGGAACAAGCGTCTCTGAGCTCTTCAAGTGCTGTTGTGACAGACCACCGATTTTTGCCGCCTGTAGCAACAGCTGGGGAGGAGGAAAGTAGTCAACACAATAACGGTGACAACGCGCGAATGTTTCATTCCCGAGGTACACCAGTTGGACGAGAGGAAGGCACCAGGCCGGTGAGAGTCTCAAGGTTTGGTCGAGTGATAAGGACCCCGCGACGCTTTAATTTGTAACGGTGCTTTAAGTAGGCATTTAGGAATGGTATTGTGTGATTATAGGTAGTTGTTGTTAGTTGTTTCTGTGGCTTGGCGTTGCCTGTTACTATGCCGAGAAAATTAGAAGAGATTGACAGTTTGTTCCTGGAACTAAGTTTGTTACTTCAAGTTTATTTATGTTTATGCTTTTTCAAGTTTATGCTTTTTCGAATTTAGAATAACTGTCTTTTGTAGGGGAGATGTAGTGTACTGCTATCTGTGCGTGGATCTGTGCATCCTCGTGGCTTATCGCAAAGAGAGCGTGATTGTATGGAGGACACGTGAACGTGTAAACCTACTTAAGAGCAATAAAGACTTGGTACGAGGCTTTTACCCAGAGAGAACGTGGTGCCTGGCTGAACACACAACAGAGGCCTTCAACATTTTTCAGCATGGTCCGATTGCGTCAGCTCCCCGTCAATTGCCTTGTCTTCTGCGGAATTTGATTATCTAACTGAGAGTCGCACAGATCTTGAGATCCACAGAAAACTGTGGACAAGGTAGTTTTAAAATTCATTTAAAATGTATACAACTTTTATCTACTTTTAATGTAGTTCCTTTCAATAATTGGGCACGTCTTCATATAGAAAGTGGATAGAGAAAAATTGACAGATTGTAAAGAAATTGGTTAGAAAGGACATACGCACGCTCCTTCCTTAATTCGCACTGCACGGTGCCTACTCACAAATGTGCTCTATAATGGGGTAAAAACTGCATGGTAACACTGGGGACATCGTTGCACATTTGAGGACATGACTTCTTTGCACATAATATTTAAAAAGTACACAGACTGATGTGGCATGTCCGTCTCTGTACTTTTTAAATAAACATTTTGTGCAAAGAAGTCATGTCCTCAAATGTGCAATGATTTCCTCAGTGTCGCAAGTATGCAGTTTCTGGAAGAGAACATTCCGCAAAATCTCCTTCGTGTCCCAGATTATTTTGAGGATAACTTCATCGGCCGAAGGACTGGGCAAGGCAGACGAGACCCACGGTTCCCCAAAGCGATATGAAACCACCATCAATCGCAGCCTGGAAGGCTGGCATCGCGATTTCCAGACACATGTTCAGTGCTCCCACCGAACTATCTCAAAGTTCCTCGGCGTTCTCCACAAGGAAGATGCAATAAATTTACATCGCTTGGAACTCCTGGTAATGGGCCACCGCGAACGACAGCCGACAAGGTACAGAGACTGCGCACAAAGACTGAAGACGCTAGTCGGGAACTACGATCAAACGCAGCTGTTGCGTTATATGAAAAGAGTTGCCTACAATGTTACTGTATAGCTTCTACTACTATTAAATTGTGTTTTGTTTAGTGTATTAAAAATCTGTTTGCCATATATATGGTCCTGTGACTGCTTTGAACTGGGTCGAGGTTTCACTGCCTGCAGCACTCACCCGCAACATTTTCCTTGCATTGGGCAAAAAACAAGGCGAAAACAACGTGAGCGGGGCCACGGTAAAAAATTTGGGAGATGAATAACTTAAACCTCACGCCGGTGAGGTTTCGAGGAAAGGGTGTGGGCATATAAAAAGGATCGCCTGCGGTTCTGAGATTTTATTTTTTCCATCAAAAGCTTTGATGAAGAAGTCGACCGATAAATTATAATAAACTAGTCGTTCGAATTAGAACAACAAAAACCCCTGGGATTTCCGCAAGGCCATGCGAAAACCGCATCCAAGTACGGCTCGCGTAGCTTTATGATTAATTCTGTACCGCTTGAAAAAACACCCTCTATAGCGGTGTCATCACTCAGATGCTGCTCACAATGATATACCAATGCATTATTCATCAGTATCCCACTAACTGGCTATATCGTTCAGTATGTATATAAAATATAGGCTCCGAAGAGGCGATAACATCTTATCAATTTATCGCTACCACGGAAGCGACGTGACAATGTGTGGACAGCCCTACCGAAATGTCCGTGCACCGAAAGAAACAAAATAAGAATATCCCAGACACGTGCGCACGTTGTATCAACAAACGTGAAAATTGGTTATAGTGTATTCTCTGCGTCTATGCTCTAGTCAATGATATTGTGTTCAGTGAAAAGCAGGGATCGGAACCGTTATTTTGGGGGGGGGGGGGGGGGGGTTCGGGTTCATGCATATCGGTTCAGTTCAGGTTCGTGTTCAGAGAATAGAAAATAAAGGTTCGAACCGGCTTACTGAAGCTGACAATTTTAATTTACGGGTATTGCATTCAAACTTGATTTAGGCCGGGTTGATTGATTGATTGATTGAAAGAAAGAAAAAAATGGCCGGGTTAAGTACACAAAATAGAACGAGTCTCACTAAAGCGTTATTTCATAATGCTCCGCAAGAAGCAATTTGGCTAACAAGTGTAGCACAGCGGCAAAGCGATCAGTGCGTTGTGAATAACTTCGGGCATGCAAGTTATGAGGACCAAAGTGAAGTGGAATGGTCTTTCGCTCAAGATGCCTAAAAAAAACCAAAACCGCGACGAACTGTCGTCTCTAACCTGCCGTTTCAAGCCGACCCCAGGAAACACGTTAGGCTGTACGGAAATCAGTACCACATTGAACCGTCGTTCATGTGTGTTTCGGCTCATGACTTCCTGAAGGCGCTTGATTTGTCTCGAAATAAGGTTTCAAAACGTAGTGGAATCGTTGAAGCTCCGCTACATAGTTTGCTATGGAAATACTGGAGAGCTGGCTGGCTAAAGCAAACATTTCATCTGAACCGTTTCGCGAACCGGTAACCGCTTCCGATTAATTTCTGTTCAGTTCCAGTTCGGTTCCGCTGTAGAAAAAATGATATCGATTTGGTTCAGTTCCGGTACAGCAAAAAAAAAAAAACGGTTTTTGTCAGTTTTCGGTTCGGGTTCAGCTCCGGTTCCGATCCCTGGTGAGAAGTGGCCCAAGCTTTCCAAGTAAAAACACTTAATGAGTGGTTAAGTAATTTATTCATTTTGGGTCCGAGAACTTCAAGATCCGTGCAATATCGCGACCGGGGATTTCGCAACGAGTCCACGCGTACCAAAAGTGGATATTTCTCAGGGGACCTTTTTTTTTTCACGGGACATTTGTTCCGGCGACATTTTTTCAGGGAACATTTTTGCCCGTTCCCGAACCAAGTCACCTGCGTCAACTATACCGTGTCAGCAAGTAACGTGCTTCACCTATCCATGGGCTAGATTTTGAACCTTTCGCTATCCCGTGGTGGTGGTGGTGATGGTGAAAGGGCTTGCCGTTGTCGGCCTCACGTATGTGGGCAACGTCACGACTGACGCCCTGGGGAAATGTGCGTCCTGGGCCGACTTCTAGGGGAACTGTGCCGACATATGTCTGAAAGCGTCTGAGGAAAACCCAGGAAAAACCCCAGACAGCACAGCCGGCACCGGGATTCGAACCCGGGTACCTCCCAGTCTCGACGTGACATGTCGCTATCCCGTAACGCTCGCTAAACGCTCGTGCTCCCCGGTTGACGGCCAATGCGCGTGACGGATGAACGCGCAAATTTTGAAAAATAGCTATAACGATCGCTATGTGCACATCAAGATTGAGCCCCATGCTTCATCTGTAATGAATGGATGCTCGATTAGACGGCGTTGGATTAAAGCTTTCTTTTGCTTTTGCTCGCGATGCTCATACGTCACGCACAGAAGCAAAAAAAAGGAACACACAATCGAGATTCTTGTTTTGAGATAAAACTAGACGGCTGTACGCCGAAATAAATCATTTAAAATAAAACATTACAAAATCCACGCTTCAAATTCCACCCTTCAAAATCCATTTTCTGAAATAAACCGCTTAAAAGTACACGCCCTCAAAATAAACGCTGCTAAAATAAATCATGGTTAGGCTTAGCAAGGTGATGTTCGATATGGTAGTTTATGGGCGACATGATGTTCTTTTCAGCGGAACATGCTATTATGATGCTTCTTACTCATGTTTGTACTGTTATCAAGTACATCTCTTCAAATAACAACTTTGGATTTCTAAATATTCAGTGTAAAAATGATGAGGACGATGCGCGTATGAATACAGCACACACTCTTGACCCTTGAACCAGCTGAGAACTGAGCTGTGAACGAGGACAACAGGCCTGAGGGGGGAGATGGCTATGGCAATGTTGTGAACGGATTGCGCGGCGACGGTCATTCGCACTGGATGTTATTATGCCAGAGAGAGAGAGAGAGAGATAAGCCGGCCAGGATACACGACCAATAAAATTCGTCAGTCGCCCAATCAGAAAACATTCCCCCCACTAAGTTGGGAACACTGGCCACGGGGGGATGACGCCGAAATAAATCATGTAAAAATAAAACGTTCAAAAATAAATCTCTTAAATATCAAATTTGCAAAATAAACTCTTCAATAAAATCATGAGAAAATCCACGCTGTCGAAATAAACTCCGAAAAGTAAACTTTGAAGAATAAACGCTTCGAAATAAATCTTTTAACATCCATGGTCCCTGATTGGTGGACAGCCGACGGCTCTACGTCCGCCGCGGAAAATAGTACCCTCCTCGCGCTTGGGGCTAGCCAGGGCTATAACTGTGAACGAGGATTTCGGTACACCGGAAGTAGGTTGTCTGTCCGTATGTGATCCGTGACAAGGTTTGCCAACTTAGTAAGGGGACGGGGGGATGATATCATTCGGAATGACGGATGCCCGGGAGCGTATTATTCGGTGAAGTTCTCTTTTAGCAGTGCAAGTAACGCGCGACATCGGTGTAATATAGTCTAATATAGAGCCGACTATCAGGAGAGTTTGGCCATTCTTTGGTATGTTTTCTGATTTTGCGTTTCCCTTTTTCGTGTGCGTGCGCGCTTTCTTGGCCTTTCTTTTACCAGTGCGAATGCAATTGAAACGTAATAAAATTACATTACAATTACTACGAAAAAGTAATGACATTACAAAGTCATTACTTTACCATTATTGGCATACATGATCCCGAGTTTGTGGAAGGCACAAGGGACACACAAGTTGACGAAACTTGCCTTCCCCGAAATTCGAGGAAAAAAATTTATGCTTACAATGTATCAACAGTTAGCTCGTACTCTTCTATTTGTCTCTTCTACGTGTCATGCTAGTGTGCCACGTATGACGTATCGTTCCACAATGCAGAGACCGAAGGAGACACAATGTATCACGACAACAGGAAGATTGTCAGGAGGATGGGGCCCGCAAACAATGATTCTCGAGGGCTACAAACCGTTGACCTAACAACGTTTGTTTGTGAGTGCCCTGCCTAAGGCAACTGGCTCGTAGAAGGGAATTGACGTTCCACGTGCCGATTGAGTGCGTCACCGTTCATAGTGCCGTTGGAATTCTTTTCACTTGCCAACTCTCTTTCTGCCAAGTGCCAACACAGAACACACACTCGATTCTTTTGTAAAAAGTAATGAGTAATGTCATTAAAATTACAGCCCAATTAAATTACATTACAAATTACCTAATGTCAAAAGTAATGCGTTACATTACAAATTACCAGAAAAAGTAATTCATTACTGTAATTTTATTACAGTAATGCTATTACTACCCAGGTATGATCAAGTGTGCGTGTCCTGTATTCATACGCGCATCGTCGTCACCACTTTTAAGCTGGATATTTCGAAATCCTAAGTTGTTATGTAATTGATAGCAATACAAACATGAGTAAGAAACATCATAATAGCATGTTTCGCCGCGTGAAAGAACATCGTGTCGCCCATACGGCTATCACTACTTTGATACGGAGCATTACCTTCCGAAGCCTAACCATGATTTATTTTAACTGAGTTTATTTTGAGGACGTGTATTTTTAAACGGTTTATTTCAGAAAATGGATTTCGAAGGGTGGAATTTTAAGCGTGGATTTTTTAATGTTTTATTTTAAAAGATTTATTTCGGCGTACAGCCGCCACGGGTCACATACAGAGAGACAACCCAGGCAGCAGAGCACGACGACTCAACGTCGGTGCGCCGGCGGCGACCGACCCAACAGGGTCGGCTCCCGACCATGGTCCGGCATACGGTTTGCAACACGGGGATGTTAATGGTCCGTTATCGGAAGCCTGTATCGTACCCCAACGATTTCCCGAAGTGCTGCCAATGCACACTTACGGGTACCTCCTACCCCCCAAACAAGAGTTAATTTGCGCGATTTTTAAAAACAAAATCAATATGTCATTGTAGAAAATTCTTTATTGCATCATAGTCACAAGATACATGGGTTCTTTAATCACTTCACCCGCAATGAAAAAAATGAGTGTTACATTGAAAGTATATAACTACCAGTCCCGCATATGTACTATTTACTTCACAAATATTCACTTAGCAGGTTATATGGAACAGAGATAGAAGTTTGAACTTGTTGCCAGTTAAGTTAGACTGTTGAAAGATGGAAGTCACTGAAAAGGTTAGCCAGAACATAATTGTAGGCCGGTTCCACGTTAGCTCAGACAGGGAGGTCCCATGGACCTCCTGTATTTTTATGATTTTTATATATACGTTTAGACGCTCATTGCAGATGATTATCAACATTGGTAAAATTAATCATTCGAATACTTTCCGTGCAAAAAATCGAGAAATCCAGCCCTGAATTCGATTGTTGCAATTTTGCCGTGTTTGCACGTGTATACACCCTGAGTTTTAAAAGATATTGTAGTGCAATTTTTTTGTGCTTTAATATACATACCTGCCAGCACTCCGAGCGCAAATTTAGGCGCACAGGTGCAACACTTTATCGTATAAAAGGCGGCGAATATGCTCTGTCGCGCAGTTTTGTTCAAACTTTGATGCTTCTTGCTCTGGCTGTAGATATCTCCGACACGTTCGTACGCAGTTTGGCCGCGTTGTAACGCTCTTATCAGCAGTATACGCCTTTGGAGAAGAAGTTTTTGCGTTAGATGAAAGGCCTAACATCGGGCCATATCCTGGAAAAATATGTACGAAATCAAGTGGGACCTTTTTGAGAAATACACGCCCAAAATCCATGGTTATTTCGAAATATGCCTAAACATTTGCCTATTTCAGCACATGCCGCTAGGAAGTATATGCAGGATAGATATATCAGATGAAAGAGCATTAAAAGCTGAGTGAGCTGATACCAAGTATTGCGATCAGGGACATCTATATCAGGCGTCGAAATTAGGACAAAAGTGCGCGAGAGGGCATGTTCGCCATTTTTTATAGCCCACAGCGTTGCACCTGCGCGCTAAAATTTGCTCTCTGACAGCTGATCTGTAGGCATAATAAAGCAGCATAAAAAATTTCACAACAATATCTCATAACACTCGGGAGGTATACGCGTACAAACACGGCAAAACTGAAACATCCGAATTCAGGACCGGATTTTCTCGATTTTTTTTTTTTTTTTTTGCACGAAAGCTATTCGGCCAAAAAGGTTGATCATAATATACGGTGAGCTTATAAATATAAAAAATACTGAAGACCCAGGAGGTCGATGGAACCTCCCTGCCTGAACTGACGTGAAACCGGCCCGTAACTAAATTTCAAACTCAGTTTACACGTAATAAAACGCAATGAAAATTGACGTGAAGTTCCTAAGCTACTTTAGAAATGTAACAGGTTACCTTCAAATTATTTTTTACTCAATATATATACTTTTCAGCTCTTGACCTGTCTATATGGTTAATTCAGACCTTGCTGTCACAATGGGCGATTCAAGACGTTTCAAAATAGTCTTGATATACAAAAATGATATCAATATCTGCTACGACAAAAGAAGCCAACATTTATAGGCTTCTTTAGGGAGGGATTTGATGATTTTGATCTCGTAATAAGGCACATGAAAAAGGAGCACAAAGCAAGTTTATGCTCTACGAGTTGTCCCCTACATGCATATCGTAGAACCGTGCCAAGTTTTAATCCTGCTACTCAATGCCCTCTATCATTATCAATACACTGCTTATCGTTAAGATGCGCGATATCTGAGCTTCCTAATGGTCGGCTAAAACATAATTTGTAACATTCACCGCGTAACAACGGGAGCTAGTCGCGCCGTGCACGTGCCATCTTTCATCTCAAGTCATGCGGGGGGAGGACTCAGCCTGCGATGTTTGTAGACCAGAATCGAACAAAAGGAAGTTTGAACTTTCTTCAAGTTTGACGAACTTAACCCCCCCCCCCCCCCCCGAAACAAAAGAAAAAGGGAAAGGAACGAGCTCCTCAAGAAGTTACTGGAGCTCAAAAGCAAAAGCTATGCAAAGAGTTACTGAAAATAGCTAAGCCGAGTAGCCTAGTTACAGTATCGAGTTACTGGTAACGAGTTACGCCCAACAACATGGAACACGTGAACAACTTGAGAATCCGTACTAGATGTGTCATGATCGTTCTATACTTTCTTTAAGATGATAGAAGAAATATTTGCGCACCTTTACTAATACGAGGGCAACATACACACAATTTGGGAACCACAATCTAAGAAAAAAGGTGTGAGAAGGTGGTAACTTCCTTAATTACCTCCTAAGCCAACATAGCGTCTGATAAGGGTGTAAAAAGGTGGTAAAAGAAATCCATCCAAATTACAACAAAAAGGTGTACGCCCCCCTCGCTCATCGAACCAAAAGCGGTAACCCTATTATTCGTGGCAGAGAGTGAGGTAGCAGGTAGAACTTTGCAACCTTTTAGGCACAACATATGCGACAACTATTGCCTCCTAAAAGGTCTAATTGCTCCACCCTTTTTTCTGAGAGTGCAGTATGGCACATGTAGTGTGACTCGTACCCTTGTCTTTAGGAGAAATATTAATGTATCAAGAAGATGCCTTTTCTTATGGCTGTCTTGCTACGAAGGCCTCTTATTATGGATACCTGAAGTCCTTTAAAAAAACACACACACACAGCATGCCAGATTGTATTCCTTTCAAGCAAGCATCACAGCGCGATAGGTTCATAGTGTTGTAACCGAAGGGTGGGGCTGATTCTGAAAGTGGAAGATAGCTTGAGGTCATGGTTACACTGAGAAAAGTACACCACACAAGATGCACACGTTATTGAATACAGACCAAATACCTAAACTTACAGTTTTCAGCATGACATGACAAGATCTGCTAGAAAAATCTTGACCATCATCACTGGCTCTGAGGCAGAGATCTGGTGGTGGGCACTTCGGTGATACCTTCATCAAGGCATTAATTTCTTTAAGCGCGCTCTGGTAGTGGTCCAGCATGACATTCTGAATGAAAGATCAGGAGAGCTTTCATTCACTCACAGTTTCAAGCAAATTGACATATCATGCGTCGATCACATTACGCAAACGGATTAAAGCGGAATAATTTATTCACTTCGGAGGTTCCTTTTTTCTTTTCTTTTTATTTAGAATGACTACAAAAACGAACCTTGAGCTGAAGTCCTCCAGCATTCCAGTTTTGTACGCACGCAGGAGATGGAAAGCACAGCTGCAGCACGCAGTCGTCCTGAGAAATTGTTATATTTCGTTTGATGTTAAATACACAATGCATACGATTCCACACTTTACTGAACCATATTTTCACCAAAACGGAGTCCATTATCCTAAAAGCAACGCATAAACCACAATGGATCACTGAAATCGAAACTATGCGATGCTGCGCTGCTAAGTTTCGAGAGAAGCCTTCTAGAACGGTGTCACTCATGTTGAAAAGCATCTATGAGTAACGTTTATCAATGCCAGGAATACCACAAAAAGAAATAGCCCTTACCACTCGATGAATCGCTTTAAAATGTTGGACCTCGAAAGTTTCGGGAGCACGGCCGGATACATTCGTTTCTCGCAGCGAGAGCGACGGGGACTCCGACAGTGCAAACACGGCTGGATGATCGAGGAACATCATTGGTCAGATTCGAAACTGTCGGTTACGTGATTGCATCACTCGGCGCCTGACAGTCTGAGAAGAGAAATCCGTTGCTGCACCCCGGTCATGTGACTGATTATCGTGAAGTGATCAGATCAGCATCGGGGAGCGATCCTATATTTTGGTCACATGACCAAGGTCAGTCCAGACCGGGAAATGATCAGAGCAGCATCGGGGAGCGGTCCTATTTTATTTTGCATGACCAAAAGGAGATCAGAGCGGAAAATGATCAGGGCACTGTCGGGGGTTCTACCTCCTCAGTTCCCACACCGCTGGGAACCAGTCGGGCACTATCGCCCGTTCAGGAGCCGAAGCCCCCATTGCGTTCCCATTCTTTTCCTGAGGGTTTGTGCTGCCTGGGAACTTACTTCCGGTGCAGAGAAATCCTGGTTCACAGTTCTGGCCCCGGCTAGCCCCTAGCGCGATGAGCGCACTATTTTCCGCGGCGGACGTGGAGCCGTCTGCTGTCCACCAATCAAGGACGGTGGATTTTAAAATATTTATTTCGAAGCGTTTATTCTTCAAAGTTTATTTTTCGGAGTTTATTTCGACACCGTGGATTTTCTCATGATTTATATTGAAGAGTTTATTGTGAAAGTTTTATCTTTAAGTTATTTATTTTTGAACGTTTTATTTTTACATGATTTATTTCGGCGTCATCCCAACTGTACAAGTCTAGACAGAATATACAGGAAAGAAGATGCTTCTCTGGCACATTCCATGTAAACGCACTAGAATGTCACAGATAATGAATGCGACACAATGAGACGACACAAAGGCAACGGTTCATTGGAGGACGTCCGACAAGGTCTCACTCGCACCATGCTCCGACAAAGTTCTGCTCACTCCTCACAACTCACTGGACAATAAGAAAGCCGTTCCTTGCAGCATAAAGCAGTGGGAGTAATCATTCTAACAAATGGATAACCTAGGCGTTGAAACATCGACAGTTGAGTCGTAGCACGTGGTTGTGGTCTAACGGGTGATCGAAGGTATGCCGAGAACGTCCAACAAAAAGCAGCTTTAGCGAGGTCAAAGCTGCCAAAGGCGAAAGCCAAATGGCCAGCAGTTGAGAGGTTTTAAGACGTTGCCTCCAAGCGAACCTCGGACAGCTCTTTATTTCAAGGTTGCCAGCTCCCCTGCACGTGCATATTCCATTATGGCAACAACAACTACATGAATGGCGATGGGATGAGGTGATTCACCGTACCTCAGTGCATCCTTTATGGCAACAGAGCTATGAAAAATAGATGAACAGGACTGACCGGCAGAAAAGAGAGCAGGCGTACATTGCGAGGTGATATGATGTGCGTTACACGAGAGATGTGTGGTAGGAAAATTTAATACGACGTGGAACGCTCAGGACATGGTCAGCGCCTCGAGAACAATATTTACACGAGGGATACACACACGGGCGCAGTCCGGGGGACATGGGAAGTACGAGATAAAACTTGAAGCTGTATAAGCGAATGTCAGACAGAGAGTTATTCGGTTACCAGATGCAGGAGGTTCCGGGACATTTCATAGAGGCCGTTTCATCGAATGCTATTTCGGCGAAAAGTGGACGTTTCATCGAACGCTGTTTTGTCGAATCAGTGACCGCCGTTTCATTGAATTACATTTTATTTCGTCCGAAACATTTTATTTGTTTGCATTGGAGTTACCTCATAAAAACTCACTGTTTTTGCACAGCCCTGTTTGCACAGAAAACGCCATTAGTTACTGTCGTGAAGCAGGTTCTCCGTTCATGGGCCTATCCGCTGAGATTATGACGGTTATGTAAAGGTAATACAAATGCTATCAGTCCGATAAGGATAACGTGCAACGAAATGAAAGCAAGGTATGCAAAGAGGGCGGACCTGATTCAACTCAAGTGTGTTTGGAGGGTGCGGACAATTGCTCGCTGTCGGAGCGCTGAAGCCGAGCAATAATCACTCAACCAGCACACCATGACAACCACACCTTTTTTCTGCCACCACTGAAAATAACTAATTTTCTTATGCGTAGATTGACTGCGATAATATTTTTATTGTAATAAAATGCGTGAAATGTTGGGTTTGAGTTTGAATATATATGACACATGTATGGCTTTGTACTTCGGACCAATACATGTATGTGACATAACGAGATAGGCGTATCACAACATTCATGAAATATAATAAATTTTAATCTTAGTCTGGTTTTTCTTGGTGGCATATGCTGGCGAACCCAATCATTGTCATCAATCTTTATGACGTACTCGTACCGTTCACAGGAAGCTTCTTCTTTCCATGACTTCCATGAATGACACCTAGATATCAGCTGTTTTCTTCGTTTATAGGTCTGGCGACGCTTTTTTCTAAGAGTACTAAACCAATTTTTGGACACCATCCATGTGGCAGGTCACCCTCCAATGAAACAAAGATTTCGCAACTTAGTTATTCATCATGAATATTTAAATGCAAATTTAAATATTTAAATAATTATAAGGCCAAAACTCAATAGGACGAAAAATCAAAACATCGAACGATCGGAAGGCCGAAAAGTCAGAAAACTGAATTATCGAAAGGCCGAAAAAATAGGAACTCAAGGTACAAAAACAGTTATTCCAGCTGGGTCATTTCACGCCAAATGATCTAGAGGTACCGCTCTACCCCCCTAGAATTTATGTGATTTTTCTTTTTTTGCTCCTTATGACTTCGAAAGCAACGGAACATTGGTCTTTTCTAACGATATTGAAATTTATGGGGTGCAGAGCCCCTCAAAGATGCAGTACTTGGTGAAAACCTATGTCGTTTTAAGCTAGCATTACGCGCCACATAAGGCACGGAGCACGTTAAAAAGCGCCTTATTTGATAGGGGAGAGTTCATTTTACCGTTTGTTCACCATCGCACTCGACGGGCTCGACGCTTGTGGCGTGCACGAAATTTGCAAAGTTTGTGCAAGAACTTTTTTGTAATATAAAATTCTGGAATTTCTACCTGAAACTTTTTTCTCCTATAGCCCCCATGCTGTACTTCAAGCACAAAACAATCCAACCCCGTCGGTGCACTGTAAGCCGCAGTAAAAAATTGGGAAGTTGTGAAAATTCGACAAAATGCACATTTTTTACCGAAAAATTCGATGTGAGGAGGTCGGGATAGAAGCATGATCAAGATGTCATTCGATGCATCGTCTTCCTAGCAAGAAGTAGCAAGGTAACTTCGCAAACGTGTATGCGCGCTGCGGCGCATCGTACCGAATGAGCAACTGAGGGGGTCACTCACAAAACACTAGATGGAAAGAAAACATTACGCAATCGCATTACTGAAGAGCAAATAACGATTGCAAACACGTGTTTCACTCCTGCAAGACCCGACGGTTGTGCAGTGAGCGCTCATCAAGCTGGCCATTTTGTGCACCACCGAAACTTTTAGCCAGCTCGCGGTGCTGGTAAGTGAGAGATAAGGAAAGACGTGGAGACAGGGGTCCATTCAGGCTTTATGGTTCCTACGGTTGATTCTTGGCCGTGTGGCATCCTGCATCCGTCAGTCGAGTCATTGACATGAGTAGAGTAATCAAAACATGAACAGTGATCAAGTACTAGCTGCACAGAACACAAGCGGATAATGCGGGGGAAGGGGGGGGACATACGTTTATTTCGGAAAGGTCAGCCTGACCGAAGGTCGGTTTCCTATTCGTAAAACAAAAATACTGCCCAAAGATGAAGCAAAAACAAATATAAGACAACGAGGACGGGGTGAAGTGTAAATGACATGAAATGACATGAAAAATGTGTCAACTCATAATTTGCTCATGAGGTCTGTCGTCGGGAGGAAGTCGAGTGATGCACCACTGACGGGAGTGTCGCACAGGCAGGGCCGGTGCTAGGGATGTGCGGGGCCTGAGGCAAGGGCATACTGCGGGGCTTGTTTCACACCAGCAGTAATGAAAAGATAAGAAATGATAAGATTTTCGCAGTGGGAGATTTTAGCAGTACGGGAAATGGCAGCAGGAGAGAAGAACTTTTAACAAGGTGTAACCTTTATATAGACGTAGATTTCTAAATATCGTAAAGGTTACACGTCCGATACCTCTATTTAGAGGTTAAACACGACTTGTAACGTGACACTGGAGGAGCAATAGAGGTTACTTCAGAGGACAACGGAAATCCAATCGTCGTAACTTATAATTGTATCCTTTACAGGAACGTTGTAACTTCCAAACAAATTCAGCGTTTGAATTTCCTTCGTTTGTTTTTCTTGTTTCTTTGCAAGGTAACCTCTATAAAAGGTACTGCTCAAAAGTCACTGTGTTCTCGTTCAAGCCGCACATCCAATTATTCCGTACGAGAGTTTCGGATCAGTGTGCGTGTGTCGTTATTGTCTCTGCGTCCGCACGAACTGCGGATGGTGTTCCGAATTGTGAAGAAAGCACAAGGCTGAAGTGATGGAACTTTATCAGGGTATTTCTACGTGTACATTCACTACAAAGTTTACGTAGTTACGTTTTCGCTGGACAGTCTAGGAACATTAATCGCAGTACAGTCTGTGTCTCCAACACGGTTCAACGGTTCAGCACAGTGTGTACGTGTGATGTTACGTCCGTTATTTGCTTAGTTCTTTGTCATCCTTGTGATTTACTTCTTCGTGTGGGGATGACGCCGAAATAAATCGTGTAAAAATAAAACGTTCAAGAATAAATCTCGTAAATATCAAATTTGCAAAATAAACTCTTCAATAGAAATCATGAGAAAATCCACGCTGTCAAAATAAACTCCGAAGAATAAACTTTGAAGAATAAACACTTCGAAATAAATCTTGTAACATCCATCGTCCCTGATTCGTGGACAGCCGACGGCTCTACGTCAGCCGCGGAAAATAGTATACCCTCCTCGCGCTTGCGGCTAGCCAGGGCTATAACCAGACTTGTACGTATCTTGAGTACGTACTCAAAGTACAGTATTTTAAATACTTTTTCCGGTATTTTGGTACTCTACTCAATACTTTTTGTGACAAGTATTTCTAAAGTATTTAAAGTACTTTTTCCCGTATTTGCTACTCAGTACTCAAAATACTTCCCTTCTTCGTTAAGCACACTTCCAGCTGTGTCCAGATTTCCAGGCCACCGGAACTTAACACTATTTTCTCTTCCATTTTTCGGGAATTCAGGAATCTGTCATTTATCGTCCTGTACCATAGGCTGGACCCACGCTTGGCCTTGTTGTCAATAGCCAACATTGACAGACAACGCTTCCTATTCATACTGCCAGGTGAATCCCCAGAAGATTAGGTACAAGGGAATCCCGGCATTTATTTCCTTGGTCATCAAAGCAATAAACACGTGCCAGAGATTGAAAGACCCGAGCTGACATGCACGAGGGATTACGAAGTTTTGGGTCAGAAAGTATCAACTTGTGTGGAGTATTACTTGACACCTAGACGTTGCAAATGAAAGATATGCTTAAGCATGACAGATGAAGTTTATTCCTTTCATTTGTTGGGCCACGTTAAGAATACACGTTTCACTTACTGCTAAATACTAAAGCACTTTAAAGAGTATCTTAAATACTTCTTACAGTATTTAATACTCTACTCAAATTACTTTCAGTTTTGAGTGTTTTGTACTGTATTTTAGATACTTTTAGGTGGAGCACTTAGTATCTTATTTTAAATACTTTTGCGCAGTATTTTGTACAAGTCTGGCTATAACGTGAACGAGGATTTCGGTACACTGGAAGTAGGTTGTCTGTCTGTGTGTGATCCGTGACCAGTTTTGCCAACTTAGTAGGGGGGGGGGCTCATATCATTCGGAATGACGGATATTTGGTGAAGTTCTGTTTAGCAGTGCGAGTAACGCGCGACATCGGTGTAATATAGTCTAGTATAGAGCCGACTATCAGGAGAGTTTGGCCATTCTTTGGTATGTTTTCTGATTTTGCGTTTCGCTTTTTTCGTGTGCGTGCGCGCTTTCTTGGCCTTTCTTTTACCAGTGCGAATGACCGTCGCCGCGCACTCCGTCCACAGCGCTCAGCTGGCTCAAGGATCAAGAGCATACCTGGGTAAATTACTTCTAAAATGTAATTAAATTACTTTACTCCAGTTAGAATTTAATTAAACGACATTACTCCAGTTCGAATTTAATTAAACAACATTACTCATTACTGCAATTGAAACGTGCCAATTAAATAATACATATGCCGCAGTTGCAAATATTTCTTTCTTTCATTTGTTGTGCATATGAATCTGTACATGTAGTGATCACTCGCTTTTCGCCAATGGATGCCTTTAGATGAATTACGTGTATTATGGCTGTATGTTGCTAATGACAGCATGCGTTCTGCACTGATGATATCACATTTTGAGCATCATTTGTACTGTAGCGTCTGTTAAGAGACCGGCGTCTTAGAAACAGCCATACCTGGCGAAACTGCTAACTTTTACGTCGGTGTGGCGGTTAGGAAACAGAAACCTCTATTTATAGGTGATCTCTGTAACGTTTATAGAGGGTATTACCTATAGGTTAACGGAGTATCTTGTGAAATAGAGGATAACAATTTTGAAATTTTTACCCTTTACTAGAAGGTACCAGATTTAGAGTGTATAGCTTGCAGTGTTGGCGGATTTTTCTTAAAAGCGGGACTGTTGCTCATCACATGACGGAATGGCACATAACACATTCTTCTCTCATTTCTGTTTTAGTCGAACATTACGCGTGCGATTAAGAGCATACTTGCTATTTAAAAAAAAGTAATCGCTGGTTGAGGGCTTCGTGCGCGGGGCCTACACTCTTAACTCCGTACCCTTTCGTAAAGGGTAAAAAATCGCAATATTTTACCCTCTATTTCAGAAGCTACCAGGTACCCTCTGAGCGACCCCTTTTATAAAAGTTACAAGGAAACCCACTAATTAGAGGTTACGGCCTTCAATCCAGCAGCTGCCCGTAAAGGTTACGCCAACGTGCGGCTTTTTATACAGGATGTTCATTTTTATTCGCAACAGAGTAGCGCTCATTTGGCAGGTGGGGTATGTGAATTTTTGCTAATTAGTCGAAACGTAGTTACAAACACATGCGTCAGGAAATGTCGGAAATGTTTGTAACTACGGATGGGTTAATTTGCGAAAATCAACATAACCCATCTGTCAAATGAGCGCTGGTGTGATGCGAATAAAAACAAACACCCTGTGCGTGGGATATCGACAGACATTTACAGAACACACCAAGGTACCAAAATGAACCAGCAGAAAAGGAGATCTTGAACATATGTATATTACAAAAACAGAAGTCTGTCGAGAGGTGACACATTGTGCACAAGTGCGATTCTGATGTGAGGAGAAACCATGGTCGCTTTACCATGTATGTGGAAAAAAGAACTATCTTCTAAGTGAGAAGCAATGCATAAAAGTGCGAGGAAGCTAGCGAGTCAAAACAACTGACCTATGTTTGCTAAGCTGAACACACCCAACGAAATGGAGAATTGCAGCAGAAAAAAATTTATTCCACATTCGTGTTGCAGAGGCGAGCGCAAATGGCAATACAGTATTACATAAAACGCACACAACCTTGAGGAATATGAGTGTACAGTAACGCAGGAGACACTACATTACTGCGTTATCAGCGTTGGAGGCGCTCTGGGACGAGTTTGTGAGGTACTGCATTGCGCTGGTGACGGTATGTGAACCTGCATGTGGGATCCTGGGAACAAAAGTTTGGGCAATGAGAGTAACATTTACGGAACCATTGAAATCCGTACAAAGCACAAGGTACAAATCAGCATAAATGCGGGAAGGCGTTCACTCCGCGATTGAGTCTTAGAATATCGTAAGAATACAACAAGTAGGAAGCTGCGAATTATATATCTCGATGCATATATCCGCAGCTCGCAAAATGCACGCCGGTGTATTGACTTGGCGACCAAGTAAGAGCAGAAAAGTAGCAAGCGTAAGTGGCGTTCATATGCAGGGCCGCAAAACGCTTGCCATAATCACAACAAACATGCGCTAAGAGCTCTTGCTATCAAACAACAACATATATATTGTGATGATGAAGTGGGGAGATTTTCCACTCTATCTTGCTATCAAACAACAACAACATATATATTGTGATGATGAAGTGGGGAGGTTTTCCACTCTAGGAGTGGAACGCTACCCCATAGCTAGGGGTCTAATATGAGTGGTGACAATGATCAGTGATGACGATGAAAGATGACGGGAATGATCGAAGTGGCGATGACGATGCTGGACGTGATCGTGGTGGTGGGAGTGTCCGAGGGCGCTGCTGGGGTCATAGTGAGTCATTTAATCAAAATAACGCACGTACCTAGCACAAAATGTACACTTACCCAGTGTATGAAGTGTGTGAATTAGGGCTGCGGTGGTGACGTTCGTTTTCGGTTATATATTCTTTGCAATCTTCGCGCTCACTACACTTTCCCCTCAGAACACCGAAATATACTAGCGACATCTAGCTTTTCCGGTGTTCCTGACGATACTATGATAAACGCGAGGAAAACCACTGATTAAAACAGATTACACGCGTTAACGGACGGACGACGAGCGTTAAGCGTTTCAAGGAAACCGCTCTCAGTGTGGATAGACCTAGACCAGGCTCGGCTACGCAGCGAAATCGGAAATCTTGGTGGTTGCGGCATTGACAATGGTTTTCCACCCTTTAGAAAGAAACATACTATCAGTATTCCAGACTGCGAACCTATAATCTGTGTTCATACAGCATTGATAACATGTAGTCGACGTATAAATGACGCTGAAACAGATAAAAAATAACAGCGTAGATTCGCAACTGTCGTCTCGAATGGGAGGCTGAAACGCGGCATTATGCTGAAAAACAAAAGGAAAACAAACGATAAGAAACTAACAAAGAGATTATCGTTGGAGATTTCGCTTAGAAGTTACAGTGTCGAAGTAGAGGGTACATTTATAAGTTACAACAAGCTGTTTTTGTTTTTTCCAAGATGTAACTTCTATTCGTGTTGTAAAGACATGACCTTGGTCGCTTTTAACCTCTAAATATACGTTACAGTGGTGTAACCTATAAGAAATCTCGAAATCTACGTCTATATAGAAGTTACATGTTTCTAAAAGTTACAATAAAAGGTACGGGTTTAAGAGTGTATGCAAGCGCGGGGCCTTAGACGGTCGCCTTTCTCGCCCCCCCCCCCCCCTCCTATCGCCAGCCCTGCGCACAGGGCCAAGTAATACAGAAAGGTCTATGTATGTGTGTCCCAGAGCAGTGAGGCGTCCTTTGAGGGTGTCGCGGGCAGTGTTGTAACGTCCGCAGTGCAGTAATAGATGCACTGTGTCTGCTTCCACCCTGCAGGTTGCGCATGCTGAGGAGTTCAGTTGGCCCATCTTGAATAGCAGTGACGGTGTTCGGGCTACGTTTAACCGTAAACGGTGTACGATAGTTTCTTCCCTTCGGGTGAGCCGCAGAGTGGTCGTGTATTCCATCTTCGGGTCGATGGAGTGCAGGAATGTGTTTTCAGGCACAGCATTCTCTATGAAGTGTAGAGTGTTGCGGGCGCAGAGCCGCTGCGCTTGAATTCTGCTGGCGGACGACGACATCGGCGGCGGATGTGCCATTGTTCCTTTCATTTTTTTGCATGTGTGTATTGGGAACAGAACCGTTTCGCTGTCCAGACCTCTTGCACGTATATAAAACTTACTTAGTGGCTGTGACGTACGATCTTTTCGCTTTGTGCGCCAACAGTTGAGACGTACGTATGAGAAAAAAATTATGTCAGTCACGAGTGCTATCACTTTTAATATCGGATAAGCTATTTCCGGGCATTTCTATTGTGTACAAAGCTATGATACTGGGTTATTCAGGTCAGGTATAACGTTTCTTTGATAGTCATCTTCCATACGGGGGATGGTTATTTCAGAGAAATATGGGCGAGCGTACCGTGTCTTCCCACTTCGCCTATTCCCACTTCCCTAATTCTTTTTAGCGGATTATCTCGCAATCCCTTAGGGGGTTCACCAACTTCCAACTCAAGGGGGTCCCATTTGGCCTAATGTATGCTGCAGACAGTCCCACTTCGCCTACTGATCCGTGTCACGTGATGAAAGAAGGCTGCCCACTAGCGTGCTGCCAAAAATCACTTTCGCATCTTCACATAACTTTACAACCTCGTTGGCTTTGTTCAAGCATAGCATTGCGTTAAATGCATTTTTTAGTGCTTCCTGAAGAGTAAATGCGAGAAATTTGTTATTTTTTGTCGGGAATCAAGTTAGTTACGCATCTCCACATAACAACTTTATCCCTTTGCTAGTTCTCTTCAAGCGTGCTGCGAAAAGTCACTTTACCTGCTATATTTCGTATCTGTGTGCTAAACTAATGAGGTCTGTCACAGGTCACGTCCTCAGGGACCACGTCACGACCATCTGGTTGGTCACGGCGTACCCTTCGCCATGCCCTTCGTGTTCCCTCCTCTCTATTCACGAGTGGAGTTTTCTTTCCTTCTTTCTTTTTTTCTTTTTTGAAGTGAGCAAAAATCAAAAAATCTGCCTCTTCTTTTTTTTCATTCCAAGTCAAATTCCAAGTCGAGCCGTACGAAAAACCTGTGTCCCTGCTAGTGATTTTGCAAAGTGGTAGACTCTAAAAACTGAAAGGGTACAAGTTGCTTAGACACGCCGTCTTCCGCGAGGGACGTTAAATACGGGGTGCCGTGTGATGAGCTTTCATCGCACGTTAAAGAACCCTCAGGTGGGCAAAAGCAATCCACAGACCGACCGCTGTGGCGTCGTTCATGATCTCAGTTGTCTCGTGACGTAAACACCCAATTATTAAAAACAATTATTGTTACTTTTGAAAACTGGACTTCCACATAGCACGTCCTGCGCCAACCGTTGCGACGAATGATAGGATTATAGCCTCTGATTCGAGGAGAGAGGGAGGCGTACGCTTTTTTGTGTCAATTATCATATATCCAAATTGCACAAAAAGGCGTACGCCCCCCTCTGTCTTCGAATCAGGAGCGAAAACCCTACCATACGTGTCAATGGTTGGCGCAGAGCGTGCTATGCGGTGAAGTTCAGTTTTTACAGTGCAACGGGTCCATTTCCGTGTCCAGTCTGTACGGAAACTTATCTCTGTTTTACGTTAAACATTCATCCATTCATGAATAAACGAAAACGTTTTACTCAATAATAATCTATTGATTTTATTATTTGTGGTATCGCACACATCTACGTTTGCAAATGTAAAGGGTCCTTGTTTCGGACGACGTAAGGTTGTCGTCGGACGAGTACGGTTGTCGTCGGACATTCATTTCTTGCACACGTCACTATCAGGGCGGGGCAGGCAAGTAACGCCCACTTGTCGACAGTCCCGTTTCGCCTAATGAGATTGCGCAGCAGTCCCGTTTCGCCTAACGCCAGTCACCCATCCCGCCTCTTTAATCCGATAATCCGGTTTAGGCAAAATGGGAATAGGCGAAATGGGATGTAACCGAGCGTACGAGGACAGGCACATTTATACTGCTTGCCGTGTGAAGTCTACTGTTTAAGCCTGACCTTAAAAATTACTTCAGAGAGATCTGGGACTTCTCGCCTTGTCCCTAGCCTGATCACTGCCATAAAACAACGGTAACAATGGATCAAGTTAGCGGGTTTTTGTGAGTTGAACTGCTAAAGTCAAGACCTAAGCCAAGGAACAAGGCGAAAAGTACCAGATCTTCCTGAAGTCATTTTTAAGGTGTTGCTTATACACTGAAGTGTCTTAACATGGCAAGCAGTATAAATGTGCCTGCGTCCTCCCTCGTACGATCGCAATGTTCTCTGAAATAACCATCCCCCTGTGTCTGTTTTTGTATATGTGTGAGTGTGTGCGATTTTTTCTTTTTTTGTCCGGTGAACCTTTCCTTTTCCTGTTCTTTTCTTTTTTTCTTTCTTCAGTAGCACCATGGACACTGCCGAAACCATCCATCTCGTCTCACATCCCGGGGGTCAAGGGACCGAAGAGCCAAACTCCTGCTCCAGTCCTCAAGCAGGCTACTCTGGAGTTGTTGGACGCTGCATACGGAAACCAAACCGCCGTATATACGGACGGTTCCTCCACTACTGGAGGCTCATCTGCTGCATTTCAGTGCAATTTCACATAGATTCCGCCTATCACACCCGCACCTCGGCCACATCTGTGGAGTTGTATGCCATCCTGTTATTCCTCAAGTCTATTTTGGATGACCACCCCCGCCTCTGGCACATCATCTCTGGCATCTCCTTTTTGTGTGAATAAACATATACCCCCCCCCCCCCCGGCACATGTAGAGAAAAAAGAGTAAGCGCTATACTTAGGCATACATATACCGTACATGTTTGTATTCCAATATATGTTGTATATATATCCAATTACGGTTATTAAACGAGTCACTTAATTTATTCGTATTCAATTCCATTTTAAAATGACTCACACATAGCATTTCTTTGCCTAGGGAGTCGCTGTGGGTAAGTTTTGGTGAATTTACTTCGTTGTGTCTTGCAACAAAGCGGCCTAGCTGTACAGTCATGAGGCTCCCGAGATGTGACACCGCTAGACATATTGAAATACATTTTTGCCTGTCAATGCTTGTTGCTTTTCCCCACGCATTTTATTTTCCTTTTTACACATCACCCTGCACGTCGATCTGCGCACTTCTAAAACAGAACTTGACATGCTCCTGGCCATTCCGAATGACATGCATCTTCTCTCCTGATTTGTTGAAAGTGGACGGCGTACTACTTTGTGTGACACTTCACATTTGTGCTAATTAGCAGAGAAAATGTTTTTCCGTGTTAGCGCCGCGAAGCAACTGTTGCTGTACGCGGTGTACAGGCGTGGACGGAGGACAGCAGGAGGGAGGGTGACAGGGGGTTAGTATGCGTCTTGGGCCGACTTTAGGGATAAGTGCGTGCCGATATTCGTCAGGAAAGTCCGACGGAAAACCCAGGGAAAACCTCAGAGAGCACACCTGGTGACAGGATTCGAACCCGCGTCGCCTCCCAGTCTCGACGTGAAAGGCGATCATCCAAACCGCTACTGCACGCGAGCTGGTACAGATAAAACTACGCCCCGCTTATATGTTGATGTTGATGTTGAAAAATACTAGGGAGACGTTAATTCCCTCAAACCTGAAAGGATAGCTGTGTCATCAGGCCTAAAATCGAGGAGGAGGAGGAGGAGTGTCGTTGGGAGGAACCCGAGAGGTCTGCCTGCCTGATTAGGCGGCATGTTTCTCGGAATGGGAAAGGTGGTGGAGAGGAGGAGGGGAAAGTGGAAGACCAAGCGGAATCCGCTCGGGGGGAGGATAGCTGCGTCCATGGGCCGACTTCAGGGGAACTGTGCCGGCATACGCTTATTACACATCTGAGGGAAACCCAGGAAAACCCCAGACGGCACAGCCGGCCCGCGGATTCGAACCACGGACCTCCCAGTCTCCAAGCGCACGCGTTACCGCTGCGCCACCGGAGCTGGTAGGCCTAAAATCTAGTCTCAAAATCCCGGCGTTCTGATTGCACATCAGTCAGTACGACGTCACGCAGGATATGCATCCTAGTATAAGAAGAAAGAAACAAATAAGAATATCCCAGCCAAGTGTGCACGTTGTATCAACGAACGTGACAATTGATTGCAGTGTATCCGCTAGAGAAATCGTAAGTGAAAGTAGGTCGAGCTTTCCAAGTAAAAACACTTGGTAAGTAATAATTGGGTGTTTACGTCGCGAGACAACTGACTTGGTAAGTGGTTAGGAATTTTAGTATCTATTTTCAGCCCGAGGACTTCAAGACCTGCAATATCGCAACCGGGGATTTCGCACCAAAGTCGATGTTTCTCGAGGGGACATTTTTTCCGGGGGATATTTCTTCCAGGAACATTTTCTCCGGGGACATTTCTTCCAGGGACATTTTTTCCGGTTCCCGTTCCGTTGACGATAGGTGCGCTATACCTGCTATCTTATCTGCAGCTTCATTGCCCCGTATGCCAATATGTTCAGGAATCCACTGAAGCAGTATGTCGTGGCCAGCATCTACTGCATCCGTTTTACAGTTGTGCCCTCCATCTTTTCTGTGTCGATGTTTATGGACAATAAATGCTGTACACCCACTCATCCATTGTTCCATTGCCCTTACAGCTCCGCTTTTGCTGAAGGTACGGTTCATCGACATAGAAAGAATGAGAACAACTGCAATTTTTTTTTTTTTTTTTTTCTGACCAACTCAATCGCTACGCGAGCGAAACGAACCGACATAAGGAATCGTTAGCTTACCGAAACGAAAAATGATAACGAAGTTGCACGCATAACGAGGAAACGAGGCTGTCACAGCGGGCATAGTGGGCCCGTGATTTGCTCATCGTGACGCATGACGTAACTTCCTCGTTTTCGTTAAAGGTGGCGCAATCTTTGGCTTAGGCAAACTACCGTGATCGGTATTATACGAGAGGGTAACCCAGGTGAAAAGACGTTAACGTTGCATGCGCCCACAAAGAACAAGAAAATGGCGGAATGGCGGTTTCTTTCCCTGGAAGATAACGGAAGCTGCGAACCGTGAACCACGCAGCCGTAACCTTCAAGCTGGATTTCAGTTAGATGAAATAGATTTTAGGAAGCTATTCCGCCTGTCAAAAAGAGCAGCCCACGTACTACACAGTTAGAAAATTTTATACCTTTTAGGGTATAAACAGCTTGTCCCAGGGCGCTTGTCCCAGGTATAAAAGTAATTTTATACCCCCTGAAGGTATATTATTTGCACCTAATGGTGTAAACATATATCCCCTTGAATGCGTATTTTCAAACCCGGGGTCTAATCTTGGAAAACTGGTATATTCGATTTGTTTCAGCGCTTTATATAAGAGTGGCACTTTCATGATCTAGCTTGTAACAAAATTAGAACAAAATAATATTGAGCCACAAGTGCATTAGTAACATCAACTACCGCGAGAAGGAAAGGGAGAAAGAAAATGCCTGGAGACGAACGCACACAAACGTACACACAAACTCATATTCACAATGTGCAGGTGTAACACGTAGAGGGGAGCTCCTGCAGATTACTCGCCACGCAGGAAGCAACGTGGGAGGATTTAATGGAGAACAGATACTGGTATAATACATGGTTTCGGAAAATGTGGGGTCGCTTTCGCCGGCACGGTTTTCACGGCACCTCCAACAGCATTCAGCCTGGCTCCTAAGTCTTCCCAGTCAGTATATGGTGGACGAAAATGCTCCTCGGAATATATTACGGATGTAGCTCCGTATCGGGACCACGGGCTTTTTTTAAAGAAAAACGAATAAAAACAAAAATCAAATGCTTTTACGTGAAAGAGGAACTAATTAGTAACGAAATTAAACAGGAATGACCCTCGTATATTGCGTGAAAGGTATCACAATTTAATTTTATCGCCCGTTTCTGGAGGGCGATCCGCCATCTTTACTGAGGACCTTCTGGTCTAACCCGAGGCACAATCTCGACGCCCGCACCGCATAGTGTATGCCTGGAGAGCCTGCCAATCTGTAGAACCTAACCTAGACTAACCTCACTAAAGTGAGGGGGCGATTTAGCCCAATTCAACGACCCTACCTCTTGCAAGATGGCAAGTTTCGACTCCGTTAGGCTTAGCAGTCCCGTGTTTCCCCTGCGCTATGGCGGGCTACCTGCGCTAAAAGTGAATCAGATGGGGTTGTTGAAATGCATAAAAAATGTTCTAGTCCACAGAATTTTATAATTCTAACATTTTTAGATTCAGTATATGACCTTCTTCCACTTCTCTGCAATATTTACCTCCCTAACTCCTTCACAAATTTTTAAAAACGAGTGGTCCCGATACGGAACTATACACCCTAAAATACCGTTGGTTTGCATGCATGGGGCCATAACCTCGTATTGCTAGGAAGTTGCTCGAGCACTGCGAGAACCACGCGACGACGGCATGTTTGCTGCCTTCCAAAGAATAGTCGAAAAACTGAAGAAGTGAAGTGACGGAAATGACGTTGACGCGCTCTCGCCCCAGGCGTAGTCAGCTAATGTCACGTGCACAGCCGTAACGACACCCACAACTTAACGACATCGGTTGACGAATAAATGCGATTGCGCCAAGGGGATATCGTCGTTACGTTTGTTCTATTCGGTAGCCTCCTGCTTCGCCGCGCGCATCGCTCGGGTTCTGTACCTTCCCCCATTTCGGTATGCAGCCGAGTATGTTCGGTCGAAGTTGTGGTCAGAGATTACGCCAGTGTCCCGTTGACGAAGCGAGCACGAAATATGCCCCGTGAAACCCGTCTCGCGCTAGTTTTAACGATAGCCGTTGCTCACGTTAGCTCGTGAGGTGGACTTGCGATTAAGCCCCCAGGTTGAGTTGGGAACTACATCCGAAGACACCCACGTTCAGCTAGCGTGAAGTCGGAGCCTCAGGATAGTGAGCTCAGTTTAAAGCGTTTATATGCGTTTTATTTCATTGGTGCGAATACAGAAGGTAACGTGCCATTTTGGTCATTTTAGTCACTACTGTATCCTTTTATAAAAGAACACGGGCACCATTTTTTCAACCTATCTGCCAGAAATACGCAGAAGGTACCATGACTTTAGAGAATCGCTTCCTAATCTTGTCGCGTTGTTCATACTCCGCAAAATAGAGAGAGAGAAAGGAGAGCGACAAAAAGAGCAGACGCAATCGTACAACACAAGGGGTGCAGCGAATGTAACCGCTTTTATGTTCCTTATTGAACGGCGTGCAGCTTTTCTTGTTCATTAACATTAACGTTGATTAAAAAAGCATTTCTCCCAATTTAAACAAACCAGGAGGACGAACGATAGCACTTGATCGGCTATGATCCGTTTCATCAGCTGTCCACGACGACGATCCTGTATTTTTGGGCGCAAGGAACCCCGCGGGACCATTATTTCCGCCCACGCCACCAGGGACCATGCGTTGCTGGCCTCATAAATGGAGGCAGCGGACACTCTGGGACAGCATAGGACCCTCTACTAGGACACTTTTCCATCATCATCCCCTTCTCATCCCTTCCAACGAGAGCAATGGGGCAGTGTACTGCCCGGTACCCTGCTACCGCGTAATTCACGGCGGTAATTCACCGCCTTTATTGCGGTACACTGCCCAACTACATCATCATCCCATTTACGTGCGTATGCTAAATGGTGAGATGAACTGATGTGATGGCAGAAAGTGAGAATATGAGGTGCTCACACTCGATTGATATTTGGTTTTCCTGAAAACGCATCGTTCCGAAGGCGCATCCTAGCGTAAACATCTCAGTGCTCGTCTTTTATGCAGATGTAAGCCAACTGATGTAAGCTGGTATGTGCTATTATGTTAGGAAAAACGAGAAACGAAATAAGGGAACAGGACATTTCGGTGCAGACGTTTCGGTGCACGGACATCTCGGTGGGTGCACTGACATTTCAGAGCACGAGCGTTTCGGAGAACGGAGACTTCGGTTCACGGACGTTTCAGTGCACGGACAACCCGGTGCGCATTCTGTTCGGCGGTGCAAAAGGAAAAGAAAAATTACAGCAGAGACTATTTTTTCCGTTCCCCATTCACCATACATTCAGAATTTAGCAAGCTTTAATTTCGATAATGCCTTTCACGGATGCGAGCCTTTACTACGTAAAAATCATGTTATTTCGCCTATATTACTGTGTTGTTCTGTGCACTTATCTCATTGAAAAAGCGCTTCGAATGCAGGGTCCTGTTGTTTTCGCAGGCTATGTGTCGTGTCTGGAGACACAAATAATAGAAAAATGTTCGTTGCAGGAGATGTGTTGTGGCTGTGGGGATGGGAAACATCAAATTTCTGCGTCATGTCTGACTGAAGCTTCTTAATACACATAGTAAAATACATGTCCATACATGTCCATACATGTGCACATGCATAGAAGGATCATCATCTGAGTTCTTCTCTGGTCATCATCTCTTTGTTTTCTCATCATCTCATCATCTGTTTGTACTTTCTGCGTGTAAGCATACTGTGGTACTCAGATCGACTTCGTGGAATCTTACATTCCCACTTTTTTCTTTATCACATCACCATCACCTAGAGCCGTAGCGAGGGGGGTGCGAGAGGGGCAGCCGCCCCGGGCGCCCTCGCCAGAGAGGGCGCCGAACGGCAAGCCCTGGCAGGTTGTTTGGACAGTATTAAGTAGGAATGAAGAAAATTTGAATTTACGGTCTCGGCAGTGCAGATGGCCGTTTTCTTTTCTTTGTTTACAAGGCTACTGACGGCAGTGGGGGGGGGGGGGGGGGGGGGGCGCTTCAAATTGACCCTGCTCCGGGCGCAAACCAGGGATGGGCAGTATTTAAATACATTGTAATTAAAATACTATTTAAAATATAAATACATGTATTCATATTTTCTATTTAAATACAGACTTGAAAAATGTATTTATAATTATATTTAAATACCAATTTTTCGGTATTTATTCTTGTAAATACATTGTATATACTCCTAAATACAGTATATACTGACTCATATCTTAAAGTTGTCCTCCATTTGACCTTTCGGGAAGAAGAGAGAGTTTGGGGCGCAGTTATGCCGTGTTTGCGCTACCACGCGCATGCGACAAAAAAATTTATATGGCAAGTTTTTCACTGTTGTATGCATTTGTTCATCGGCACCTGTGGAGATGCTCTTCTCCTTTGCGAATCTGATTGTACGGCCGAACAGAAGATGCCTAAGATGCAATATTCGAGAAACTTCTAATATTAAAATTGCCATGATAATCTAACAAATAAATGCTATTGTTCGTTGCTGATTTGTTGTTATGATCATCGTTACTTCTGTAATTCCAGATGAGATTTTCCTCACAGTATTTATGGTAGTATAGTTACGGTATTTAAATACTGTGATTATATTTTGTATTTAAATACTCATGTTGAAAAGTATTTATGCAGAGTATTTAAATACCTCTTTCAACGAAGTATTTTGTATTTATATCTATATACTCAAAAAATGTATTTATGCCCATCCCTGGCGCAAACTCGCCTCGTGACGGCTCTGCCATCACCATCAAAGAAGAATTAGGACTCCCGTGGTAGTGGGTTATGCCGGTAAAGGCGGTGTAATGATCAGATGCATTTATTGCTCATTTACTTCCAAAAATATATTTAATAGTTGCGCAGCAGACTGATTTAACTAGTGAAAATTTCGCGTGCCTGACAAGAGCAAAAGCGCATAAAAATAATCCGTGTACGAAATGTTGTGAGGGCAATATCGGGCTTTGTGGCAAGTAGACTAATCCACCCACAGATTTTAACCCTCACTTCGCGAAATGCTGTAAAAATGCAGCATAAAGCATGCATATAGGCCCTGCAGCGAAATGCATATAGGCCCTGTGGTCGTTGAAAATTTTGTGCTGCGATTTGTTTAAATAGCATGTAGTATATAATGGGACGCTGGGAAGGCGGTTATCAGTATACTCTGTCGGATGACTCCACTGCGTAATCCTGCAAGGAATGGAGATTCCCTGGGTAGGTGAACATCGGAAAGGTCTTTTTGTACGTCATATCTTTGGGAGTGATCCTGCTTTGTGTATGTGAGGTGCTATTCTTCTACGAGGGGCGTTCAAGTCAAACCGGGACTTTCTGTCTCCTGAGTGTACAAATGGCTCGCGCGACTTCTTTTTCGTCATTTTCACATGCGACAGGCCTCCGCGTTCACCACGTGGTGGTCCAAAGTTTGTGCAAAACAGAAGACAAGTGCTGGACAAGATGGCCGACAACGAGGTGAGCGCCCACATCGAACAGCGAATTGTCATGAAGTTTCTCGTGAATGAAGGCCATCATTCACAGAAGACTTCAGGCTCAGTATGACCACAATACACTTAGCCGCAGCAAAGCGTTTGAGTGGTGCAAACCGTTCCGAGACGGCCGTACATCAGTGCAGGACGATCCCGGCCGGAGCGGCTCAGTGCCCAGTGTCAGAGTTCCTGAGAACATCCAACTTGCGGAGCGCCTGATCCTCAAGGACCGACGGATAACATGTCTCGAACTGGCTCGAAAGACGGCCCTTTCTGTGAGAACGTTGAACATTATCAATACTATCATTCCTTGATCGGATCACCACGTGCGAAGAAACGTGCGTGCACCATTTCACTCCTGAGTCTAAACGCGCATCAAAACAGATGAAGCATCCGGGCTCGCCAGCTCCCAAGAAGTCCCGAAGCACCCCGTCTGCGGGTAAGGTCACGGCGGGTTTTCTGGGACAAGGCTGGCGTTGTTCATGTTGATTTTCTGCCCAGTGGTACCACCATCAATAGTGCATATTACTGCCAGGTTCTCAGAGATGTGCATAAGGCGCTGAAGCAAAAGCGGCTAGGCCTCATCACCAAAGGAATCCTCCTCCTACAGGACAATGCACGCCCGCATACCGCGCATCTCACGACACGCACCTTACAGGAACTTGGCTGGGAGTTGATGCCACATCCCCCTTACAGTCCAGACCTCGCCCCCAGCGATTTCCATCTCTTCGGGCCACTAAAGGCGTTCCTTGGGGCCGCCACTTCAGCTGCGACGACGAGGTCAAGAATGCGGTCCGATCATGGCTGCTACGCGCCGGTAAGGATTTCTACACTGCTGGCATCCAAGCCCTCGTGAAACGCTGGGACAAGTGCACTTGTGCAGCTGGAGATTACGTTGAAAAATAAAACTAATTTCTCGCCTCTAAGTTCATAGTACTTTTGCGAAAGATGAAAAGTCCCGGTTTGACTTGAACACCCCTCGTAGTATTCCCTGTACAGATAACGAGCACCTGGAAGGTTTTTCATCCCCACTTATTTCCTCTTTTCTTGGAAAATCAGTACCACACAAATGGCGACTAAAAAGCAGAAAGTGCACTGCCGTTTTTGTAAAAATAAAATTTAAAAAAACTGCGTTTACTCCGGTATGACGCAATAACTTAGAACAATACTGTAGAAGTGTTTTTTTTTTTTTTTTCGCGCGGAATTATTTTTCGCGTTTTTCGCGCACACCTCCAAAATCGCGAATTTAAGTTCCCGCGAATAACTCTGGCCATATGAGGGCGAAAATCGTTCGGCGTTCGACGCTATACCGCGACTACCTGACCCTTTCTACTCCATGTAGCGTAGACAGTCTAAGCAAGCGCAGAAGATTGTTTTATCCCATCAGGCAAGATGAAAAGAAATGAAAATTCATCATGCTTTTGTTACTTCTATAAACGCTTTGCACTATACATGCAATATACCACTATACCACGAAGCCAGAACATGCCCTTCCCCGCATTCTCAAAACCAGCTTCAATGATAGTACCACATCTCAACCGAACTGGTCAGTGCCCCGAGTGATAATTAATAAGAACTGCTAAAATAAACTGGCTAACTTGCACACGGCCAGTACTATGGCCTCCTATACAGGGTCCCTAAAGGCCATTTCACAGGGCCTTTCCTCCCATCTCTGTGAGGAGAAGGAATAGGAATAGACCTAGAATGCCGCAATCCAAGTGAACAACGGATGTCTTAGTACGTGCCAAAATATGACCGAGTATTGACGGCGGCACGATATGCAAGAGCAAAGCACTCCCGGAAACCCGTGTCGCGAATTTAAGTTCTCGCGAATGAATCCACAAAGCAGCTCTGCTCGAAAACGCGAAAATATTTTCCACGCGGAAAAAAACACTTCTACAGTATATCATCAGCCTCGCCAGTATCAGTACACAATGATAGGTAAGTAGTTTGACTTCGACAAATTGTGTACCGAGGATGCCGCCTCTATAGGTGGTGGAACGTGTACGTTTTACTTATTTTTTATTTTTTAAGTTATTGCGTCCAGCCGGAGTATACGCAATTTTTTACACTATGTGTTCTCCCGTCTGTTGAAGTGTTTTCTGACGTTTTTCTTCCGCAGCTTTGTACTTCCTTGAGCTTGTAATAAATGCTTTCAACGCAAATAACTGCAAGTTGAGTCGTCCATCCGTGTCGTTGCTAAACGATAAATCTTCAAATTATCGTCTGTCAGTGTGAGTAGTGTTTATCAGCGAAAAACCTCCAGAAAGAGACGCTCTCTCATAAGTGCACGCGTGGACTTTTAGTACGTTAAAAGTAAAACGAAATAAAATGACACAAAAAGCAACTGAGTGTTAAAAAGAAAAAAAAAGTGTGTTAAAAAAGAGTGTGTTAAAAAAGAGTGTTAAAAATAAAAAGAACGCGCACCGAAATGCCCATGCACCGAAGTGTCCGTCCTCCGAAATGTCCGTGCACCGAAACGTCCTCACCGAAATGTCCTATAGACCCACAAAATAACAACTGGCTGACCAAGTTGGTGAGCAGTTATTGTCCAGAAGCGCTTTGAAGATGAGCAGTGAACGATCGTCCTGTGAGTTTCATCTTATTTGTCAGGAGCATTTCATTCATTACACATGAGTCGAGCTAGCTCGCAAAACTTTAAACGCACAGACAGTTTTTGTTGCTAGTAGATTAACATATGGAAAGGATAACTGAAGTGGGGTTATTTGCTTCTATTATTATTTCCTGTCATCCACGTGGAGCAGATTACTCCGACTGTGCATCTAGTGAATGCATAATGTGAAAGCCTCAGTCTGGGCACACAGAGGGACGACACGAACACACTCGGGCTTTTACATTATGAAGTTCATCCACCAGCTGGCCTGCATATACGTCATCTTGTCATCTAGTGACTGCATCTTTGCCAATACTATATCAACAGTAAGACGTAGATAGTTTCCCCGACGTTGTTTCCCCGACGAGTTTATTCCTGGTTTCCCGCGTTACCCAAAGTAAAGTTTCCCCAATAGTTCAGGAAAATAGATTGCAGCAGTCGATGTTTAACAAGCACATACTTTATGCAAAGAGGTCCATATGTACAACTTCGAGAAGGCACGTGAGCGTTCGGCCAACTCTCCTTGATGGCACCTGAGCTCCTTCTGCCTCGTTCTTTCTTTCCTCTTGCTTACATCATCCTTTTCCAGGTGTTGCTTACATCCCGTCGGCTCCCTTGAGAACGCACCGCTCCTAACTGTCGGTACCTGACACCACGAGCCACTTCATCCATTCTCACTATCGTATAGACACAACGTCCACATTCCAATCCGCATCCGTTTCCAATTCTAACACCTTCCCACCAAGAATGTTCCTAAAGTTTCCCCAATAGTTCAGGAAAATAGATTGCAGCAGTCGATGTTTAACAAGCACATACTTTATGCAAAGAGGTCCATATGTACAACTTCGAGAAGGCACGTGAGCGTTTGGCCAACTCTCCTTGATGGCACCTGAGCTCCTTCTGCCTCGTTCTTTCTTTCCTCTTGCTTACATCATCCTTTTCCAGGTGTTGCTTACATCCCGTCGGCTCCCTTGAGAACGCACCGCTCCTAACTGTCGGTACCTGACACCACGAGCCACTTCATCCATTCTCACTATCGTATAGACACAACGTCCACATTCCAATCCGCATCCGTTTCCAATTCTAACACCTTCCCACCAAGAATGTTCCTAAAGTTTCCCCAATAGTTCAGGAAAATAGATTGCAGCAGTCGATGTTTAACAAGCACATACTTTATGCAAAGAGGTCCATATGTACAACTTCGAGAAGGCACGTGAGCGTTTGGCCAACTCTCCTTGATGGCACCTGAGCTCCTTCTGCCTCGTTCTTTCTTTCCTCTTGCTTACATCATCCTTTTCCAGGTGTTGCTTACATCCCGTCGGCTCCCTTGAGAACGCACCGCTCCTAACTGTCGGTACCTGACACCACGAGCCACTTCATCCATTCTCACTATCGTATAGACACAACGTCCACATTCCAATCCGCATCCGTTTCCAATTCTAACACCCAACAACAAAAAACGTATGATGGCGATACTATGCTGCGTTCGAGGTTGGTACGAACGAAACGATAAGAAGGTGCATGAGTGTACGTAGGTATTACAGGAATAGATAGATTGATTACGGGCCTGTTGTAGCTAGGAATGTAATACATAATTCAACGAGGAACATATCACTGGTGTATCAAATTGCTACAACGTCCGAAGACTTTAGACGAATCCCAATGTGACTAAAACACTGTAACTATTAGACTGTAAAACTAAAAAGCTAACTTATAAAAAGAAACGTTGTTGATGTTGATGTTGAAAATACTAGGGAGAGGTTGAATTCATCACATGACAAATTCGGCTACTCCCATAAACAGACGTAAACATAAACGTAAAATGCATTTATATACTGGTTTTATCAGCAGCTTCTACGTCAAAGTTTGGAGAACAAGGAAGCGGTAATTCAGCACTAATTGCGAGTTTCGCTATGTTACCGACTGACAGCCATCAACGAATAATGCAAAAATGTCTGACACCCAAAAATATGCAGTTTTCTCATTGTCAAGATTAACTTCAATACATTCATTATATTTTTGCGCGTAATTAGTCAAAGGTCGCGCACCACTGTTCAAAACAAATATGAAACCTACAACGTTTCGCAACGAGTGCATTCTGAACAATTATTGAGGTGCGATGCGCCAATACGAAGCTTTTCAAAGTATCTCCACACCAGTACGCTGCACATTCTTGTAAGCCACTCCGAGCTCTTACTTGGAATTTTAGTCGATATAGGAAGGCAGGAATAGGAAGTAGGTCTGGCATCATTTTGTTTGTAATAGCCCACTTTCTGTGTAGGTCTTGCGAATGACAAATTGTACAGTTTTACTTTTTTTTTTCATGAGACGTACTTCATGAAAAAATGGCTAGGAAGCAAGCGAGCTGGTGAAGATGATGCATAATGTAAAAAACCCCGAGACTAGGGAACACGAAGGGACAGACGTGTTTGTGTCTGTCCCTTCGTGTTCCCTAGTCTCGGGGTTTTTTACATTATGCATCACGTACTTCATTTTTCAGAATTTTGACTAGTTCATTGTTTTTATTAATAAATACCACTCATTTGTGCTAACTGCATAAAGTACGCACCGCGAAGCTATCTGGAAAGATAGCTGGGTGTAATATATGTAGTATCGTTGGATGAAAAAGCGTTCGATGCATTCGTGCGTCAGGGCATTTTACGAGAGCTTCTTCGATTTGGTCGGGCAGGCATGAAACGGCTTGGAATGCAAGCCAGACCGAAAGGGAAGCTCCTGCCAGGGCCAAGTATCCCGGGGGACCCAAGGCCATCGCCTTCCCTTCGGCCCTCAAAGATCGAGGTCACTGCTAGACTTCTCTTATATAAGCCAATCTTACCTCTCCGGCACACACACACACATCGACAGCAGCTTCTGGTCATCATGCAGTCATCATCCCTGCTTTTCCTCTTGGTGGTGAGCGTCACCCTGGCCGGCGCTACGAGCCCATGGAACATGTTCAATTTCCTGCCCGCCCTGCCTGCTCTACCCTCCATCAGCTCTCTGTTCTCGGCGCTGCCTTTCCCGTTAGCGTTTCCTCTGGCCGTGGTTGCTCCTCTTCCTTGGGCCCTGCCACTTCTCATCGGGCTCAAGAGTGCGGGACTTCTTGGTTTGGGCGTCGCAACAGGAGGCATCACTGGTTTCGGCTTGGCTAGTATCGGAGCTCTGGGAGTCAAGGCATCGCTGGCCAACGCCGCCCTGCTCAAGCTCGCCGGCGTTGGAGTCGCAGTTAAGGCGAAGGAGGCAGTCTCCTCAAAAGTAAGTAATCTTTCGTCTATTTGTCTCTCATTTTTTTCCTATTTCTCGCTATGTTGTAACGCTACCGTGTTGTAGGATGCGTTATATCGGAAACTTGCCCGTACATTTGCATTTCTTGTGCTTGTGCACTCAATCCCTAATATCGTCCATACAATGCCAAGACGGCCAAGCCGGTAATACCGCGAAAGTTAGAAAATGTTTGCGCGAAATACAATTTTCTATCGAACCTTCGCTTTCATATCTGGAGAAACACAGGTGTAATATTCGATGCGTGGAGCAGTGCACATTTTCTATCCAGCGCAAAACCTCATATCAACAGGCTCGTCCACTTTGACTGTGTTATCAGAGCGCGCGTCTTAATCGTCACTGTTGAACGCGCCGTGGTAGGCTTCGCGTGTTCTGATTCATGCATTCACGCAAACTCTGCCAAGATTGAGGTGAAGTTTGCGTGGTTGTGCATGGTATTGGAGTGGGTCGAGTACTTCGAACCACGAGCAGGATGAGCCTAATATAAAAAACGTGTGTAGAAAGTCGGGTAATTTTGTCGGAGTCTATGTTGATAATTTCTCTCCGGTACGAATATCTGCGCGTGGAGCGCTGCATTTTATTATTATTACTGCGCTTCCTCTTTGGCTTTGTTGGTTTGTGCTGAGTGCCCGTTGACTTTGTCACGCAGATTGCTCAGGTGAAATCTAAACTGGCCGCACCACCTGCCATCGTACCAGTGACAGCAACGAAGCACGTTGAACCGGCTGTCCTGCCCCCAACAGGATGGGAGCACGCACTCCGTTACGGTCATCCAGAGCTCGGCTATGGCTTCACGCGGACGATGGTCCAGCTACGCCGTAGGCGACACATTGGCGCCGAAGCGCCACTCCGCGAGATCTTCGCCTACGTGAACAGCTACGACAAGGACAGATGCGTGCAGCGAGTGCTGTGTGAGGTGGCTGCCGAACCTCATCTGATTGGAGATCGAGGCAAGACCGTTGCAGACTTCATGCTTTCTCTGGAGCAGGAAGCAGATGCGCCATGGATGCCGTACAGGGAAGCGACTCTTCTGGGCAGGACCCTTGATACCCGTGACGTTTGCTACGAGACGTACAAGACTTGCGACAAGTCAACAGAGTCCCTGGTAGAGATTGCGAAGATGCGGCTCGCTTCCATCGCAAAGACGACGGCTTAAATTGCAACTATCTGTACATTATAGTATCGAAATGACTTCGTAGCGTTGTATTATAGGTTTTCAAAGGTTAGAATAAACGTGCATTGTCTCGCACAATGTCGTGCGCTTGATTATTGCGTATCTTCCCCATGCGCTGTCAACCTTAGTGTTCGATTTGCCAGCAGCTGGAGCCAAATATTTGAAGTTAGGCGTTGTAGTCAATAACTAATTATTTTTATCCCCAATAATGCGCGAAGTACAATGCCGCATGATGTAATGAACCGCATACACCGTAACTGCCACTACTGGATATAAAAAGATATTTATTTTGTTTCGTGTTATAAATCACTCAGCTCGCACTTAAGATAGCTCAGTCCGGTACGCAAGATATGAATGCCCTCACAGGAGGGCGGATCTTTAGGCTAAATGCCTATTTTATCTATGTACTCCTATCGTGCCTACCCAATATAAAAACACGGTTGTGGGGAAGAGGATACTTTAACCTAGCTTTGATTGTGCATAAATGCCTGCTTGATTCGTGTCGAAATACAGTTGATGGAGCCTAAAGATGCCTTTTTTTTAAGCATAGTTTCAATTTCCCTTTGTGTACCCGTTACGTTCATCTGGCAACATTACTAGCACTCTGAGTTTCCAACTCTAACTCGGCTTCGAGGGCATTTTCTGGTGCATAATGTAAAACCCCGAGACTAGGGAACACGAAAGGACAGACACAACACGAAGTCTCAAACACAGCTGCAGCTGTGTTTGAGACTTCTTCACCAGCTCGCTTGCTTCCTAGCCATTTTTTCATTATTTTCTGGTGTTCAACGAGGTCGCATAACTCCTCCTGCGCATATTGCTAATTTGTCATCGTGGCCACGATGCCAGAGAGTACTCACAGCCCCTCTTCGTAGCAGCTCTTCGTCATCGTTTCTGGTTGCCTGACTCATGAGTCATGGCAATGTTACGGTACACACCATTCCTCACTTGTTTATTGAACAATGTCCGATAACTGTACTACTTCTCTGATGGCCCCATCCCCATTTTTTCCTTATCACATCCCATCACATCTCTGATGGCGTGTCGCACTAGAAAAACAGAAAATACAATTGCTAACCTTTGTCTCCACAAGCATGACTTTGGCATGCTACGTAGCACTTTTTTGTCTCATCCCGTAGTAAAGGGCAATGTGACGGCGTTGGGCCAACGCCGTCACAACTGTAAATAAGTATCGCGTTCCGCACTCCGATACCGAAAAAAGTATCGAATACTGTATAACGGCGTTACGTACAACACTGGCGTTGGCAGTACAGTTTAACGTCGGCAGCTATAGGGCTAGCTTGCAGCGCCCCTATTGAATGCAGGTATTCTGACACTAGCACAGCTTTTCCTCTGCAAGGGTTAAAAAAAGCTAGAAGAGAGTGCATGCGTTGTGGCTCACTGCCGAGGACTTACGGTTGGAGAAGAAATTACTGAACGTGAAGCACAATCGGGCATACTCCATCCAGGGCACCAGAAGGTACTGTTACTGGGAGCCGGAAAAAATGTCCCCGAAAAAAAAGTCCCCGGAAGAAACGTCCCCGGAAAAAATGTCCCCTGTGGAAAGGCTACCGAGAGTTCCCGAAATAAACAAAATAAGGGTGTTGAGGTTAGGATCGCATGGTATTTAGGCCGCAGTTTGTTGCCGTACATTTATTGATCGTCCTGTCATTGCTGACGCTTATTCTGTGCTGACAAGTAAGGGCCAATGTGTTCCAATGAGTAAGTTGAAGGTAAGCCTGTTCACAATTACCGTCTAAGGATTCATTTGCTGTCGCATTTACATGTTGATACTCACACAAGACTACTTTAATTCATCAAGAAGCAATAGGAATACCGCCGAAAAAGCGTGCACAGCTGACGACAGTGAATCTGCAAATGCGGCATCGGAACCTTTGTATGCAGTACACACCGGGAGAGAAGAGCCTGGAGAAATTTCTTCGCGGCATTGGACGGATGATACGGTTTTAACGTCAGCCGAACACATGTGGATCAGGAGGTACGTGAATAAATATTGAATTGCAGAAAAAAATAAAGAAATATAATGGGCGGCATTTCCTTCTACTCGCCTCACCGTTGTTTCGTGCTTATTGAGAATAATTACTCACTTATTATTCACTCTTGCAACTTACTCTATTCCGCACCTGCAGTTGTAGGTATGTAGTTGAATTTTAAATACTTTCTTTGGTATGATCAAATCAAAGTCGGTGCATTATTTTGCGCTATGAGGGGCTGGGAACGTTGACATTTTTTTCGGGGACATTTTTTCCGGAGACGTTTTTATCTTCTGTTCAGGTATATTCAGCAAAAACGTCTACTTCCAGTGAAACAAAGACAGTCCGCGTACAGCTACATTTCCTACCCCTTTTTTACTTTCTGTTGTGGGAGAAGTGCGCGCGAGACCATAACAAACGGTTTCCAAAGACTGTTACGTCGCGTTCTGATGTCAATAGCTACGGTCAGCTGGCGCAGTAAGATCCACAGCAAACAGTGGAAGAAAAGTGATGATAATGGTACCTCACAGAGTGGATGCAAATGCTCTTACGAGGTTTTTTCCCGTTACGGATGCGGCAGCGACACGCGGCACACACACTGCCGCGGGATTTTTCGACATTAAACAGGCCTTCGATATGGTTTCAACACAAAGCGCCTTCGACGCACTAACAGCAGTAGGCAGTGGCGGGCGTACAGTGCGCTTCGTCTGCGCTTTTCTTACGGACCGGCATTATAAAGTGTGTCTTGGAAACATCTTCAGCAGTACAAGATTACAGAATGTAGGACTACCGCAAGGCAGTGTGCTGAGCCCGCTACTTTTCAATCTCGTTATGACAGGACTTCCAGCAGCCATCCCTGAGACGACACCATGTATCAAGATATCCTTGTATGCGGACGATATCTGCATATGGGCAGCAAGCAAAAGTCCCAGTACTTTAAGACGAGTGGTGCAGAGAGGAGTCGACTCTGTGAACGATTACGTAACCGGTAGGGGTCTTCAACTATCAAATGAAAAAACAGTATTTATGCTAATTGGCCCAGGAGCAGGCTGGGGACGACTTCCTCCTCTCGCTTTGAACAACGCGCCAGTAAAGAGGGTTAAAACAGCCAAATTCTTAGGGGCGACCATAGACAGTCGAACGTCCTGGGCACCGTACACGAAGGACATCAAACTGCGCTGCCAATCATCCTTCAATCTTACTCGGAGACTAGCAAGCTCCACTTCAGGATGTCCACAGAGCACTATACAACTCGTTCATAGTGCCCTTACAGTGGCTAGACTCATGTACGCTTACCCGTACGCAAAGCTTAGTGAGTCGTCACGAAGAGTGCTAGAAAGGATTCACCTGAGGGGACTCAAAAGTGCCATCGGAGTTCCTCTGTGTACGAGAAACGTAGCAGCGTATGCAGAAGTCCCAGCGTTGCCTCTTCCCCTACTCGCAACCAAACAACTGCTACAACAAATGACTAGATTGGAGAAGACAAAACCAGGAAGAGCTCTCCTTAACCGACTTAAGAACAGACAACGCTCTCGCTCGACCGTCAAAAAGCCCAGCTCCATGGACTGTACGCCAACCACATTGTAAGACGACAATTCCATGCATGAAGAAAAAAGGAAATACACCAGGCATAGTTGCTCGGAAGCTAACCGAAGACTACATACACGAACACCACTATGCTTCACTACAAATATTCACGGACACATCAATTGACAGAAATGCTGGAACCAGTGCAGCAGCATTCCAGCTCTGAACGTAAATTGGGCAGAAGCCATTCATGGGACGACGTCGACTAGAGATGCTGAAATGACCGCTATCCTGGCTGCACTAAGGAAAACAAAAGAAATGAATCGACAACCTGGCCCCGTGGTAATTCTGTCAGACTCAAAAGCCGCCCTTCAAACAATATCCAACAACTACGAAGACCACCCTGTTGCATTGCAAATTCTCGAAATCATAAAAGAACTATAGAGATCAGGAGCAATATAATCGCCTTGCATTATGGGTGCCATCGCACAAGGGCCTACCTGGAAATGAAAGAGCCGAGACACTAGCCAAGGAGGCTGCAAGTCTTCCTCCTACACTCCCCGCTATTCCAAGTAATGCTCAAGCACAAATGCTATAAATGAACATGTATATGGCGCTTTCACCCCGATGCCAGGACAGCGATGCAAACAGCTCCCCCACTCTGCGTCACAAGGGGTTTCACAAGGGAAGAAACTTCGCTTCTAATGAGCCAAGACAAAGGACGTCCTCTGCATCACAGGACGAAGTAAAGATGCGCTGTGCAACACCTGTGATGTCGAAGAAAATATAGAACATATCTTGCTTCACTGCAGAACATACAAACAGCAAAGGAAACGCCTAATGGAAAAAATGAGGAACCTAGGACACCCAGACCCCCTTCTGGAGTCACTCATTTACCCTATTGGACCAATGTCAACGCGGCGGGCAACGCAAATCATAGTCCTAGATTTCATGAAGGAGAGTAAGCTCCTAGGTATTCTCTGACAGCAAAGAAGAAATGGACAACGCTGGGAACTGAGTTACCAACAACCTATGACAACTGTGAACAACGAACCTGTGACTAACTGAAAGTGATTAGGGTGAACTGTATGGTGTGAGGCGAAGGTGACCACCAGATGGCACAGCCACCGAACTTTGCACTGAACGTATCATCGCCATGTGTCGTGTGTCTAGTTGTTGTGTCCCGTTTTTTTTCTCTCTCTCTCTCTCTCTGTGGCAACTTGCCGCCCGTCTCGGCAGGCAGACCGCCCTCTCTTTCTTACTTTTTTATTTCTTTAGATAAAAGATACCCCCCCCCCCCAGACGACTTCAGGTATGTGAAAGCAATGCTCAGGTCTCCCTTCAACTCCGCGTAAGCGGTGGGGGGAGGCAAATGGAAGCCAGTCCCTCACATACTGGAGAGGGGCCCCCTGATAACGCGGTCGGCGGCCGATAAAAAGGTCGTCGGGGAAGTGTCGCTTCCGGTGCTGTTCCCGGGAAGATTTTTCTGCTTAAAATCATAAATGACGACGAATCTGTTACGAAGCAGCGACTGTGAGTGTAAAGTTGGTAGAACTTGGCAGAACAGCAGCAGGCGGAATTCGTCCAAGGGGCGATAATGGCACCTTACAGACGGGATGCAAGTGCGCTGACTGGTCTTTTTTTCTCGCGTAAGAAGAGAACAAGTACATCTGGGCGATTCCACGCGAAACGATCCAGCTCGGCCCTCAGAAAACGAACGTGAATTTTTTCGAAAAAATTTTTAGCAGTCCCTAATCATGCAAAACGACATACCATGAAACGTTTCTTCCCCACTTCATCATCACAATATATATGTTGTTGTTGTTCCCAGATATCAACGTGGCGGGTGCTAGACACGAGCAAAGCTCGCAGCGCTGGCGAAATCCGTGCTTGGCGTGAACGGCAGCTCCGGCTCATAGAAAGCATCTAGAAGTGTGCGGTTTTCTTTTGCGTATAGAGGAAACCATGCTCTACACAGCGTCGCAAATCCTGGTTGTCGTGCTGTAATCGGTGCTCGTATACACAGACCGGAAATTTCGAAATTTTCCTCCTAATTCGCTATTTTTTGTGGAAAACAAACCACTAAATTTTAATGAATATTTTTTCCGTCCAAGGTCTCGTGGAATACTTCAACAGGAAAAATCGCAAGACACGTAACTTTCGTAGTCATTGCAGGAAAAGTAGGGGAAGTATGCACTTTTTCCAAAATTCGATCGCTGCAATCGAGCGTAAAACACGCAATGAAGAGGTCGGAAGAGATGTCTGAAACCAATGCAGTTTTATAGAACGAGCCTTCCTCTACAATATATTAAAAAATGACCCACGTTGACCCACGTTGCATGTCATGTATCAGATGGGGTGCAGTGTCCGCCCATTTGGTCGAACGCTGTTTGGTCGAATGCCGTTTGATCGAAGGCGTCTGATCGAACGCCGCTTGGTCGAAAACCGTTTGGTCGAAAGCCGGTTGATCGACGCCGTTTGTTCGAAAGGAGTTCAAAACTACATGCACTGTGTCATCCGCACCTCTTTTTCTGTAACTTTTGACTCGAGCATACAGAGTCGGCAATCAGTGTACTCTGCTTTTTTTTTTTTTCATTTTTACTATTATTATTATTATTTCTTTTTCCTCTCTCTCTCTCTCTCTTTTTTTTTTTTTTGCAGGGAGACCGCTGGTTACTTGCAGACGTTTGTAATTTACGATCCAGTCGGACACATGTTGAAGAAAGTTGCCCCAGGTTGGGAGCAGCCGATAGTCTGTGCTTCTTCTGAGCACCCTTCTCATTGCTGGTGACATATTTAAAGGGAACGGTCTGAAACAGGATAGCCATATGTGCGCGAAAGCCACTCGAAGTCTGTGGATGCTAAGAAGGAAATTTCGCCATGGCACAACGAAAGATATGAAATTAACAGCATATAAAACCTTAGTTCAAACTCGTTTCGTGTATGCATCTGCAATCTGGGGTCACTACACATGCACGCTATCCGAAAAAATAGAGAAAGTACAAAGATCTGCTGCCCTGCTTATCTTGTCAAGGTTTCGAAGGACTTCTTCGGTTACATGTCTGTTGCAAGAACTAAATTTAGATTTACCTGCGCATAGGCGAAAAGTAAATAAACTAAAACTGTTCTTTCTCCTAAACAATGGTCAATTGTTTACAAACAATAATACATTGATAAAATTTATCCACATTCGACAGGAATAAATCATCGAAAAATGTCATTAATTTATTTTTTATTTATTTTCCAGAAATGTTTAATACTTGAAATCAATTGTTATTTGACAAAGGGTTGGGGGATTAACATGTATGGCATGTTTAGTCACTATGTGTCAGAGCGGAAAAGCCTATCAGGTTGTCCAACGGGCTACGGTGAACGACATGGGGCCTTGGACCGCTCCTTGGACACGAAAAAGTGGGTTAGCATGAGGAATGTGTTTACGAGCAAGCGGGTTACACGCAGTTAAATATTGCTTAGGATAACGCCATTTAGAACTCCGGCGTTGTTTTTTGTTGTTGTTTTTTTTTCTTTTCCTTTTTCATTTTCAACACTTTAAGCGAACCAATAAAAAATCGATCAAACGACCGCTGCCGTTTCGACCTTCGATGAAATGTCTTTCAACCATATCATATGTCGGCACAGTTGTCGGCCAGGATGCTCATTCCCCCAGGCCGTCAGTCGTGACGTTGCCCACCTCTGTGAGGCCAACAACGCCCCGTGCCTAAAACGGTGGGCAAACAGAAATGAGTTGAAAACCAATCATCGAAAGAACCAAGCCAGTCATCTTCCAGACCGAAGATAGAATAACTATAGGAGCGAGAATGTGTAGCGCATGTTGGATGGATTTTCGGGAAAAAATAGTCCGGGAAAAGTTCGTCTCGGAAAAATTGGTCCCTGGTTGCGTGGCGGAAGAAATGGTCCCGCGCGGTTCCGTGCGCCCAAAAATACAGGAGAGTCGTTGTGGACATCTGATAAACCGGATCATAGCCAATCAAGTGCTATCATTCGCACTCCTCATTTGTCCGAAATTCGAAGACATGCTCTTTTAAATTAACATTAATCTTAATGAACAATAAATGCTGCACGCCATATAATGAGGAACATAAAAGCGGTTCCATTTGCTGCACCGCTTGTATTCGCCAGATACAACGAGCTCCTGGCTTCCGGCCACAGCGTACGGCTCCAGTGGGTACCCAGTCACGTCGGGTTGCCCGGAAATACCCGTGCCGACATTGCTGCGAAACGTGCCCATACCACGGCTGCCTTGAGTCTCAGCATCCCGCTTTCAATGCCTGCCTGCCTGCTCCAAATACGTCGCTTGCGCTCTCGCTGTGTCCAAGATTTCATAGAACGTGCCATCTCGCCCAATACATTTCTGCACTCCATCGACCCAAAAATGCAATACGTCCCTCCCCCAAACATCACGAGGAGGGAGGCGTCCGTTATCCACCGTCTGCGGTGAAGCGTGGCTCGAACGCCAGCACGGCTCTTCCAACTCAGCACGCTTGACACCCCTACATGTGCAGCCTGCTCTACCGAGGGCAACACTTCCCACCTACTCCTCCACTGTCGCCTGTTCGCCGCTCCCCGTGTCACTCCGATGGAGCGGCTAGCTGCCCTAGGGCTGAGGGAGGTCACGCTGGCAACGCTACTGGGCACTCTGCAACGCCCCATTCAGTGGCGCGTCGGAAGGGAACTCGTACGCTTCCTTACTGACACAGGGCTCGCGCTGAGCCTGTGACTGCGCCTCTTCTCTCGCTCTTTTCGTTTTGTCTTTTTTTCCTCTTTTTATTTTTCGTTTTTTGTAAGCGGGAATAGCAAGTCGGCTTCTGGAGCCAGGCTAACCTTTCCCCTCTTTCGTGTTTTTTTTATTCGTTTTGTTTTGCAATAAATCCCCCCCCCCGCTTGTATTGTACAAATTGCGTCTGTTCGTTCTGTTCCTTTCTTTATTTTGCGGAGTACAGACAACGCGACAAGATCAGGAAGCAGTCCTGCAATGTCTGCTACACTGTTCGAAAAATGTATACCTTTTAGGGTATAAACGGCTTGCCCAGGGCGCATACCTTTTGGGGTATAAACACTATACCTCCTTCGAGGTATAGTAACTTAATACCTTCCTGAAGGTATATTATTTGCACCTCATGGTATAAACATATATCCCCTTGAAGGTATATTTTCAAACCCGCAGCGTAATTTTGGAAAAGTGGAATATTCGATTTATTTCAGCGCTATATAAGAGTGGCGCTTTCTTGATCCACCTGGTAACAAAATATTATTGAACGACAAGTGCTTTAAAGGTACTGTAAAGCAGCACCGATCAAATGTCATTTAGTGTGACTATTCGATAGTCCAAGCCACCAGGACAAAAACTGTGCAAGTTTCATTCCAATCGACGGTGCAATTAATTAGAAAATTACAATTAAAGATTACGGGCAACACTGTACGAGGTATTCGAAATGAATCCGTACTCCTGACACATACGGCGGCAACCACATTGCATGCGTATAACACTGGGCCCCACATAACAATCCACCAGGGATGGGCAGTATTTAAATACATTGTAATTAAAATACTATTTAAAATATAAATACATGTATTTATATTTTGTATTTAAATACAGACTTGAAAAATGTATTTATAATTATATTTAAATACCAATTTTCGGGTATTTGTTTTTGTAAATACTTTATAAATACTCTTAAATACAGAATATACTGACTCATATCTTAAAGTTGCCCTGCATTTGACCTTTCGGGAAGAAGGGAGAGTTTGGGGCGCAATTATGCCGGGTTTGCGCTAGCATGCGCATGCGACAAACCATTTTAGATGGCGAGTTTTTCACTGTTGTTGCGGACAACGGTGGTGACTACCCGATTACATTGTTCTACGAAGAACCTTCGTCAAATTTAATACAAGCATTTGTTCATCGGCACCTGTGGAGATGCTGTTCTCCTTTGCGAATCTGATTGTAAGCTCATAAGCACCAAATGCTCATAACCTCCGAACGCTCAAAACCTCCAAACGCTCATATGCACCGAAAAAAAGTTGGTGGTTTTGAGCGTTTGGTGTAAATGAGCAGGAGGGGAGAAGCTGCTCATAAGCACCAAACGTCCAGAACATCCGAATACTCATATGCACCGAAAGGCGGGAGCCCACAAAGGCCGGGTCTTCCTCTCCCGCATTTGGAACAAGGTCATAGGGTGAGAAAGGTGGAATGCATGGCGACTACCAAGGCCGCTTAATCTGTCAGTTTGAAGTTTATGTAACAGCTTGGTCCTGCTTGTATGTAGTCAGAACGAATTTTTGTGGAAGTTTATTTTATCTATCGTGAGTCAATGGGTGTTTGAACGCCATAGTGTCCGCCCATTTGGTCGAACGCCGTTTGGTCTAATGACGTTTGATCGAAGGCGTTTGATCGAACGCCGCTTGGTCGAAAACCGTTTGATCGAAAGCCGGTTGATCGACGCCGCTTGTTCGAAATACGTTTGTTCGAAGGGAGTTCAAAACTGCATGCACTGTGTCATCCGCACCTCTTTTTCTATAACTTTTGCCTCGAGCATACGGAGCTGGCAATCAGGGTACTCTGCTTTTTTTTTCATTTTTATTATTTTTTTTTTTCTCTTTTTGCAGGGAGACCGCTGGTTACTTGCAGACGTTTGTAATTTACGAACCAGTCGGACACATGTTGAAGAAAGTTGCCCCAGGTTGGGAGCAGCCGATAGTCTGTGTTTCTTCTGAGCACCCTTCTCATTGCTGGTGACATATTTAAAGGGAACGGTCTGAAACGGGATAGCCATATGTGCGCGAAAGCCTCTCGAAGTCTGTGGATGCTAAGAAGGAAATTTTCGGCATGGCACAACGAAAGATATTAAATTAACAGCATATAAAACCTTAGTTCAACCACGTTTAGTGTATGCATCTGCAATCTGGGTCACTACACATGCACGCTATCCGAAAAAATAGAGAAAGTACAAAGATCTGCTGCCCTGCTTATCTTGTCTAGGTTTCGAAGGACTTCTTCGGTTGTCTGTTGCAAGAACTAAATTTAGATTCACCTGCACATAGGCGAAAAGTAAATAAACTAAAACTGTTCTTTCTCCTATACAATGGTCAGTTGATTGTCAGAAACAATAATACCTTGTTAAAATTTATCCACATTCAACAGGAATAAATAATCGAAAAATGTCATTAGTTTGTTTTTATTTATTTGCCAAGAATGTTTAATACTTGAAATCAATTATTATTTGACAAAGTGGGTTAGCATGAGGGATGTGTTTACGAGCAAACGGGTTACACGCAGTTAAATGTTGCTTAGGATAACGGCATTTAGAACTCCGGCGTTCGACACTCCAAGTGAACCAATAAAAAATCGATCAAACGACCGCTGCCGTTTCGATCTTCGATGAAATGTCTTTCGACCAAATCATATGTCGGCACAGTTCCTATAGAAGTCGACCAGGATGCACATTCCCCCAGGCCGTCAGTCGTGACGTTGCCCACGGCTGTGAGGCCAACAACGGCGAGACCTTTCATCGTCACCACAGTGAATTAAATTCGCCTACCTGAGGTAGAGTGTGGTTGACAAAACGTGTAAGAAAATGTGGCCGATGAACGGATATCAACATGGAACGCCGTCTACTCCATAGCGCCTTAAGCTACATAAACGAGTAAACACAAGAGAAAACGAGTAGTAAAAATAAACTGAAGAAATAACATTAAACTGAATATATGTTAGGGGTTCAACGATAACACCCAGTGAGCTTGAACTAGCGGTGCAGGAAGGAGGATTGGCGCTGCACAGCGTCGCAGTCAGGCACTGGCGTCATCGAATGGTTCTGTAGCGTTCGCTACAGTTCCACAGTATAAACTCTGCGTCGTGAAGCGTACATTAGAAGTAGTTTTGGCATGTGCTACAACGTGTCTGTTTTTGCATGTTCTTGCCTGTTTAGGTATTTTTTTGGGTCTAAATATCTGACTATTTTCATGCTTTTGGCACGTAAATTTCCGAGTTCTACTTATAAGAGGAAGTAATGTTGTTCTTGAATGCCTAAAACGGTGGGCAAACAGAAATGAGTTGAAAACCAATCATCCAAAGAACCAAGCCAGTCATCTTCCAGAACGAAGGTAGAATAACTATACGAGCGAGAATGTGTAGAGCATATTGGATGGAGTTTCGGAAAAAAATAGTCCCGGAAAAGTTCGTCCCGGAAAAATTGGTCCCTAGTTGCGTGGCGGAAGAAATGGTCTCGCGCGGTTCCGTGCGCCCAAAAATACAGGAGTGTCGTTGTGGACATCTGATAAACCGAATCATAGCCAATCAAGTGCTATCATTCGCACTCCTCATTTGTTCGACATTGGAAGAAATGCTTTTTTAAATTAACATTAATCTTAATGAACAATAAATGCTGCACGCCATTTAATGAGGAACATAAAAGCGGTTCCATTTGCTGCACCGCTTGTATTATACAAATTGCGTCTGTTCTTTCTGTTCCTCTCTTTATTTTGCGGAGTACAGACAACGCGACAAGATCATGAAGCAGTTCTACAATGTCTGCTACCTTCTCCTAAAAATGAAAAAAAATAAATAAATAAAAAGGAAGAGTCGTCTTTCTGCAGAACGAAAATTCAAATCTCAGTTCGTTCTTATTCTCACTGATCAGGCCATATCTTCTGTTTTGTCGACCAACTCGTGGAGTGGTAAAAGTTGTTTGCATTTCTGTAAAACGCTAACAACTTGGGGCAGCGTCAATGGGAACTTGAACTGGAGAATCGCAGCAAAGATTTTGAAGTAAAAATGTTAGACATCGATTCCAGCGAACTTATAATGGAATATCTTTTTGTGTCATTGGGAAAAAGAGAGGACGCCAAACAAAGAGACGCCAAACAATTTTTAACGTACACATACATATACAAGAAAGCCTCCAGGAGATATATCTGAATCCTTGCATTTGCGTCAGCATTCTATTTTCTGACCACACCAGCTACTGTCGCTGATGCTGAAAGAAGTCTCAGCACAATGAAACTGACCGATCAAGAATATCCTGCGCTCAATTAACCATAAGAGGTGTCAGGCTTTCTGAGTTCGTAGTCAACCGAAAACATGATTATCATATCTCTGGACTATGACGCATTGATTAACCAACTTGCGAAGAACAAGGCTCGAAAGAAGGGTTTTGCGCAAATGTTCACTGCAGGCCTATGTATGCATAATATAAACCCTATATAAATATCGTATTCCAGCTTCTGCACTGTAAGTGAACCCGGACATATGTTCGGAGGGAACCACGCTCTTTGTTGCTACAGCCCTGGGAGCCGAGTGCCTTTCGAGCTAGAATCAAGTCTTTTGTCCTAGGCTGCCTCGATGTCTATGAAAATAAAGCTCAAATTGAAATCCATAAACGAGAAGGCGCTATTCGTTCTGGCTACATACAAGCAGGACCAAGCTGTTATATAAACTTCAAACTCACACATTAAGCGGCCTTGGTAATCGCCATTCATTCCACCTTTCTCACCCTATGACCTTGTTCCAAATGCGGGAGAGGAAGACCCGGCCTTTGTGGTCTCCCGCCTTTCGGTGCATATGAGCATTCGGATGTTCTGGACGTTTGGTGCTTATGAGCAGGTTCTCCCCTCCTGCTCATTTCCACCAAACGCTCAAAACCACCAACTTTTTTTCGGTGCATATGAGCGTTTGGAGGTTTTGAGCGTTTGGAGGTTATGAGCATTTGGTGCATATGAGGCACAACCCGAACAGAAGATGCCTAAAAGAAGCAGTCTTCGAGAAATTTCTAATATTAAAATCGCCATGATAATCTAACAAATAAATGCTATTCTTTCTTGCTGATTTGTTCTTATGATCATAATTATTTATATAATTCCCGATGACATCTTCCTCACAGTATTTATGGTAGTAGTTAAGGTATTTAAATACAGTATTTATATTTTGTATTTAAATACTCATGTTGAAAACTATTTATGAAGAGTATTTAAATACCCCCGTCAACAAAGTATTTTGTATTTATATTTAAATACTCAAAAAATGTATTTATGCCCATCCCTGCAATCCACCACAATCCACCATAAAATCCGCCCCCGCAGTCCACACAACTGCACACTACGATCCACATCTGAGGATAAGCGGATAAGCGAACTGAAATGAAATGCTGAGCCTTTGAAAAAAATGTGTCAGACGTTCAAGAAGCTAGACAGCGTCGGGACTTGTTTGTTCACAGAGGTTCACAGGGAGAGTTTGTTCGTTCGAAAGAGACCGCGAACAGAAGGAGCGCGCAGGCGCAGCAGAGAAGTAGGGAGAGCCTCCATCGAACAACGGCCAGCGCTGGGTTACTTCGCAAAAAACACTGTTAACAGGGGTTTCAGAATACATAGGTAAACAGGAAAACTAATAATATGGTTACTAAAATAACGAAGTTCCGGTGTAATAGTGTGTAATACCAATTTTCAGTGTTGCCCGCTGTACAGGGGGTTGTTTGACACCAGGCGTCGCACCGCTCCGCTACGCCGCATCTTTCATGGCAAATTAAAAATATTTATAGCGCGTTGTCGGTCGTATGGTTCCGCATATGGTATTTAGAAGCAACAAAGTCTCTAGTCACATCACCGGCATATCATGCTTGTCTTCTGCTTTACAGTACCTTTAATAACAACAACTGCCGCGAGAAGGAAAGAGAGAAAGAAAATACCTGGACACATACACACACAAACGTACCCACAAAATCATATTCAGAAAGTGAAGACATGTGTAAAACATAGAGGAGAGCTCGTGCAGATTACTCGCCACGCAAGAAGCAACGTGGGAGGATTTGGTGGAGAACAGATACTGGTATAATACATCGTGGCTTCACAAAATGTGGGGCGTCTTCGCCCGCCGAGCAACTATATGAGTGAGGACGCGTAGATTTGGTCATTTTAGGAACAAATAGCACGCTGCTATAGACCACTCGCCCTATTAATTACGATGTAACCGTATTACTGACTATGTTTCTTAATTAAATTACTGCTTAGCTGAGATGGTACTGTCTCCACCACAAATTAATGTGGTACCACAGGTTCATATCTAAAGGTATACAAAATACCGGTACGGGGCCATTACATCCAACGAGCTGTTACATCCATCGTGTCGTTACATCCATCGATGGACGTAATGGCACGATGGATGTAACAGCTCGTTGGATGTAATAGCGCGGTATGGATGTAACGACGCGTTGGACGTAACAGCATGATGGATGTAATGACACGATGGATGTAACGACACGATGGACGTAACGGCCAAAAAATTGCTATGGGGGCGATGGGAGGCAAGAAGGTCGACGGGAGGAGAAGCCCGGATTAGGAATGACAGGAGTGAACAGGTAACCTGCCTGTGTTCAAGACGACTACAACCCGCAGGCGGTTGCTGTTTGTGTGTTTCCTTTCTTTCTTTTTTCTTTTTGTTTTCTTTTTATGGAAGGAATAGCAAGTCGGCCTATGCCAGCGCTGCCTATGCCTGACTAACCTTTTCCCGTTTTTTTTTTTCAATAAACATACGCTGGCATGGGACGCGCGGACGTCTGCATCCAAATTCGATGCGAAAACTTTATCAAATTGTGGCTTTCATTTCCACCTCATTCTTTCCCGGACGAACTTGAAACGGGAACCAGTACAAACTAACCGCAGACAGTCTCAAAAAAGAAAAAGAAAAGAAACACGCACACACAATAAAGCTTTTACAAGCATAAGATGGCCCGTCACGACGGGAAGCTGCTCAAGCGCGAACTTGACCTGCCAGCCTCACGTCCACAACGTGTGGCTGCAACATGTGGCAGACATTGAAAATAAAATACATAACTAAATGAATTAAGCATGAACGCGTCTTTAATGATCTTATCTGTGTGCTGCTCTCGTTATATAGTTGCGCAACGGTACCATCACCAAAGGTATAGCAGTGACTTAACAGCAAAAGATCACAGTTTCGTGAGCAGCGCGGCCATAATTGATAATAGCAAAGTGCATACTATATTTTGGTAGGTACATCAGTTACAAACAGCGCTTCATTCGCGGACTGTAACATTATGTACATGGCAAAACCCCAACATCTATCACGCGTTTCAGGTACGTTGCGATGTCTTTATATTGAACGGGGACACACAGAAAATAGTGGCTAAATAGTTCCATCTCTTCGGCATGCCGGGTGTTCCTCTCCCGGATTCGTGAAGTTTGTGGCTTGGGCAGCGCTGCAAGGTCGCACAGCAGAAGCCACAGCTGGTACTTTGCGGCGTGCTGCACCTTCTGAAAAAATACAACCAGTTCCGCGAGACTCGGGTTCTGGTTCGGGAGTTGGTCATGGAGTCCATTGTGCCAACCCTCAACCACATTCGCGGTGCGTGCTCCGGAGTTGCCAAAGTGGTCCTATACGTCACGGACGGGAACGTATGTCAGCCAAAATTGTGGAAGTAGGATATGAAGTGCCGCAGCAGAGCGCTCAGAAGAGGTGATACTTGCTGAGGTGGATTGGAAATAAAATCTTCGCTGAACGGGAGACGGAAATGTTCGGGGAGGAAGGGCAGGTGCCTTACCGCCCTGAACCACTCTCGTACTTCTTCATTGTCCTGCAGACGGTTCTCAAGCAAAGCTAGTCCCGCACTTCATTTATCGCCGTCGCATAATGAAAGGCACAGGCACTTATTTTTATCGGCTGATTCACACGTACAGCGCTGAACACTGTCACTGCTGCATTCATAGGTGCAACTTCGAAGTGAAACATCCAGTAACCTGAGCATTGTAGTGTTCCCAAGTGGCTGAAACGGTGTAGGAGTGTGTCACGAATTACACCATGGGTTTATTCATGGGCGGCTAAGTCACGTCGCCTGGTGAGCGCAAACACCACAGGGTGACACTCTCCTCGTATCGACACATGAAGGGTGTACAACGGGATTCATGAATTCTGGTGAGTTATGCTTAAAGTTTGTGTAAAGAAGTGCCTTGTTATACCCTCAACTGGCGTGGAAGGTATAGCCTCGGCGATTTATACCTCCCACATGGTTTAAACGGGGTATAGACGTTGGTGATGAGGTATAAATATGGTAGCTTAGTCCTGGTTTATACCTTCGTTATACCTCTTGTATACCTTTTCTTCTAACAGTGTACCTTCTCCTAAAAGTGAAAAAAAAAAAAAGGAATAGTCCTCTTTGTGCAGAGCGAAAATTCAAATCTCAGTTCTTTCTTATTCTCACTGATCAGGCCATATCTTCTGTTTTGTCGGCCAACTCGTGGAGTGGTAAAAGTTGTTTGGATTTCTGTAAAACGCAAACAACTTGGGGCAGTGTCAATGGGATCTTGAACTGGAGAATCGCAGCAAAAATTTTGAAGTAAAAATGGTAGACATCGATGTCAGCGAACTTATAATGGAATATCGTTTCGTGTCATGGAGAAAAAGAGAGGACGCCAAACAAAGAGACGCCTACAAGAAAGCCTCCAGGAGATATATCTGAATCCTTGCATTTGCGTCAGGATTCTATTTTCTGACCACACCAGCTATTGTCGCTGATGCTGAAAGAAGCCTCAGCACAATGAAACTGACCGATCAAGAATATCCTGTGCTCAACCATAAGAGATGTCAGGCTTTCTGAGTTCGTAGTCAACCGAAAACACGATTATCATATCTCTATACTATGACGCATTGATTAACCAACTTGCGAAGAACAAGGCTCGAAAGAACGGTTTTACGCAATTGTTCACTGCGGCCTATGTATGCATAATATAAACCCTATATCAATATCGTATTCCAGCTTCTGCATTGTAAGTGAACCCGGGCATATGTTCGGAGGGGACCACGCTCTTTGTTGCTACAGCCCTGGGAGCCGAGTGCCTTTCGAGCTATAGAATCAAGTCTTTTGTCCTAGGCTATCTCCATGTCTATGAAAATAAAGCTCAAATTGAAATCCATAAACGAGAAGGCGCTATTCGTTCTGGCTACATACAAGCAGGACCAAGCTGTTACATAAACTTCAAACTGACACATTAAGCGGCTTTGGTAGTCGCTATTCATTCCACCTTTCTCACCCTATGACCTTGTTCCAAATGCGGGAGAGAAGACCCGGCCTTTGTGGTCGCCCGCCTTTCGGTGCATATGAGCATTCGGATGTTCTGGACGTTTGGTGCTTATGAGCAGCTTCTCCCCTCCTGCTCATTTCCACCAAACGCTCAAAACCACCAACTTTTTTTCGGTGCATATGAGCGTTTGGAGGTTATGAGCACTTGGTGCATATGAGGCACAACCGCGCAGCTACCCAGAGCTGACGAGCCGCAAACACGGCGAAACACGTGTCCTCTGGTGCTGTCGCATCGTTTCATGAGTATCTATATATATATATATATAACAATGGCACCAGCAAATATTCCTTCCTTTTCTGTACTTTTTTCTATTGTTTTGATATATGACATATTTGATATTGACATATTTTTAAGATGGCGCCCAGTGCCGACACATGTGTCATCTGCGCTCTGCCGTTTTACGGTAAACAATCTATTCTGAAGTGCACAAAGTGCGACAAACGGGTGCATGCTAAATGCATGCATCTCACCTCTGAGGATGCGAAAATTCCGGATGTCGTAAGTCGTTTTTTATGCCCGCTCTGTGAGTCTGTGCCATCGCCTTCGGTGAACACAAAGCCTAACGAGCCCAACCTGCCATCGTCTCCGGCTTCCCCGGGAACCGGAAAAAATGTTCCCGGAAGAAATGTCCCCGGAAAAAATGTCCCCTGGAAAATATGTCCCCCGGAAAAAATGTCCCCTCGAGAGACATCCACTCTTGGTACGCGTGGAATTTTTGCGAAATCCCCGGTTGCGATATTGAAGGTCTTGAAGTCCTCCGGCTCAAAATAAATACTAAAATTCCTAACCACTTACTAAGGGTTTTTACTTTGAAAGCTCGACCTACTTTCACTTACGATTTCTCGTAGAAAATACACCGCAAACAATTTCACGTTCGTGGATACAACGTGACACGGGTTCGAATCCTGTCACCAGGTGTGCTCTCTGAGGTTTTCCCTGGGGTTTCCGTCTGACTTTCCTGATGAATGTCGGCTCACTTAGCCCTGAAGTCGGTCCAGGACGCATACTAACCCCCAGTCACCCTCCCTCCTGCTGTCCTCTGTCCACGCCTGTACACCGCGTACAGCAATAGTTGCTTCGCAGCGCTAACACGGAAAAACATTTTATCTGCTAATTAGCACAAATGTGAAGTGTCACAGAAAGTAGTACGCCGTCTAGTTTCAACAAATCAGGAGAGAAGACGTCATTCGGAATGACCAGGAGCATGTCAAGTTCTTTTTTAGAAGTGTGCAGATCGACGTGCACGGTGATGTGTAAAGAGGAAAATAAAATGCGGGGGGAAAGCAACAAAATTGACAGACAAAAATATATTTCAATATGTCTAGCGGTGTCACATCTCGGCAGCCCCATGACTGTGAAGGCCGCATTGTTGCAAGACACAATGAAATAAATTCACCAAAACTGACGCACAGCGACTACCTAGGCAAAGAAATGCTATGTGTGAATAGTCATTTTAAAATGGAATTGAATACGAATAAATTAAGCGACTCGTTGAATAACCGTAATTGGATACATATACAGCGTATATTGGAATACAAACATGTACGGTACGTATATGTATGCGTAAGTATAACGCTTACTTTTTTTTTTTTGTTCTCCATGTGCCGGGTCTCTTCAAATATATTCAGTTTAGTAGAAGCATCAATTCGATTTGGAATTCGAACATTGAATTCCATATTTGATTAGGAAATGGAATAGGATATACGATTACTCGCTTCGGTGCTCAAAAATCCAAACATTCACAGCGTCCTATATAGTAAAAAGTCAACGTCCGAAGTCAATCAGTCCACGCGTACCAAAAGTGAATTTTCCTCAGGGGACATTTTTTCCGGGGACGTTCAGGGGATTTCCTTCCTGACCGACGAGGTGGCCGCGCTCCGCCGTGAGAACGCCCAACTCAAAAAGGAGTTTCAAGAATCTTCTTCGGCTATGGTGATCCAGATCAACTCTCTACGAACTGAACTGCGTAAAGCTTTTCTTCGTAGGGATGCAGCTGTCACTCCGAATTTTTGTGCAAATGTGGCGTCGTCGCAACCAGCCTCCTTCCCGGGATGACGCCGAAATAAATCATGTACAAATAAAACGTTCAAAAATAAATCTCTTAAATATCAAATTTGCAAAATAAACTCTTCAATATAAATCATGAGAAAATCCACGCTTTATTTCGGCGTACAGCCTCCCTCCCTACTTCGGCCCCTTCTAAGAATTTGACTAGAATGCCGGGAGTCACGTTCGCGGCACAGGCCGCTAAACTACCTGTAAGTAACACATCTTCACCAAGTCTTTCTAACGGTGAGATGTCGCCGATTGAAATGCCCAACGTACGTACACCTCAGCCCAGAGCTTTCCTCGGCACGTCGATTTCCGAAGGCCTCCGTGCCGTGGAACCGCGCCGCGCCAACAAGGCACTATTCGTCCCCAAGCTCCTTGCTGCGACAACTGTAGACGACGGGGCGCGGACAAAAGCTCACCGGGACTGCACCGGTCGAGACTGACCAGGGTTAGGTCAAAAGAGCCTTTTACTATTTCACACGGGAGCCGGAAAAAATGTCCCCGGAAAGAACGTCCCCGGAAAAAATGTCCCCTGTGGAAAGGCTACTGGGAGCGGGTGTAGGAAAAAACTCCCACCGGGAGCTCCCGAAAGAAACAAAGCAAGGGTGTTGAGGTTAGGATCGCATGGTATTTAGACGGCAGTTAGTTGCAGCACGTTCACTGAGCATCCTGTCATTGTTAATGCTTATTCTGTGCTGTGAAATGAGGGTCAACGTATTTCCAAGCAATAAGCTGAAGGTCCCCGGAAGAAGTGTCCCCTGTGGAGAGGTTACCCGCAGTTTCCCCAAAAAACAAAATCGGGGTGTTGAACAAGTGCAAAAAGTTGGGCTCGTTGATGGGATAGCATACTGCAATATTTGTGGACATAAGGTACAGACAGAACGACTGCGGCTGAACGACTGCGACTGAACAGAACGGGGTGTTGAGGATACGGTCGCATGGTATTTAGGCCGCATTTTGTTGCCGTACATTTATTGATCGTCCTGTCATTGCTGATGCTTATTCTGTGCTGACAAGTAAGGGCCAGCGTGTTCAAGGGAGTTAGTTGAAGGTAAGCCTGTTCACAATTACCGTCTAAGGATTCATTTGCTGTCGCATTTACATGGTGATGCTCACACAAGTCTGCTTTAATTTATCTATAGAAGCAATAGGAATACCGCCAAAAAAGCGCGTAATGCTATCGAAAATGGTTAATCAAAGAATTAATTAACGGGTTTTATCGCTTTTAAAGTGCGTAAAGCTGACGACAGTGAACGTGCAAATGCGGCTTCGGAATCTTTGTATGCAGTACACACCGGGAGAGAAGAGCCCTTTAGCAATTACTTCGCGGCATTGGACGGACGATACGGTTTTAACATCAGCCGAACACATGTGGATCAGGAAGTACATGAATAAATATAGAATTGTAGAAAAAAATAAAGAAATATAATGTACGGCATTTCCTTCTACTCGCCTCACCGTTGTTTCGTGCCTATTGAGAATAATAGCATTTATTCACTCTCGTAACTTACTCTATTCCACCCACAGTTGTAGATATGTAGTGGAATTTTAAATACCTTCTTTGGTATGATCAAAAAGTCGGTGCATTGTTTTGCGCTATATAATCTTACCTGATGGGCTGGGAACGTTGAAATTTTTTCGCGAACATTTTTCTCGGGGACATATTTTCCGGGACGTTATTTCCGGGGACATTCTTTCCTACACCCATTTCACACGTTGGAGAGTTGGTCAGTTCATGTAGAATATGCACCCGTCGAGACTGACCAAGGTTAGTTCAGGAGAGCCTTTTACGTATTTCACACGTTGGGGAGTACGGTGCGGTGAGCTTTTGTCCGGGATTCGTAGACGACATCACTGCATTCGTCGCAAAGAAAGCTGACTCCTCGTCTATCAAGTGCACAAAGTTAAAATCACGTTTCGAAACCTACGCCTCGTTCCACATCTCAACTGACGACGCTGCCTTTGACCTCCTTCACGATCCTGCGATGTGGCCCTCTGGCTGCTTAGTCAAGCAGTTCAGGGGTCGGCTCCACAGCAGCATGATCTACAGTTCCGACCAACATGCTCCCACGGATGGCAGTCAAGAATGGGGTGTGGGTAAGTCTCTACTACCAAACGTGCGTGGTTTGCGTACGAAGAGTTCGACCTTTTTCTCTGCTGTGTGTGAGTGCGAATGCGACATCATTTGTCTTTCTGAAACCTGGTTAAATGATTTTATCCCGAACAGCGCCTATTTTCCCGATTGCTATAGTGTGTTCCGTTCAGATCGCGTTGTTCCTGGGAAAGCTACTGCACGTGGCGGTGGGTGCCTAATTGCAGTGTCCAATACCTTGAAAGTTATACGTCGCCGCGACTTGGAGCAATACCCTGGGTCGGTATGGATAGAAATTCATCGCCTCAATGACCCCAACTTACTTGTGGGTGTTCACTACTTCCCACCCACTTTGTTTCGTCCGCTTGGCCAACGTTACGTCTGTTAGGCCTGCTTCCCCGTTGATTCCGCCAGACAAATATCACCCCCCTTTTGCAGTGTCCGTGCCTACTTCTTTCCGTAATCATCATGTAGCATCCGATACTTTCGACCTTCGTCGAGGTGATTACGTTGGTCTATATCATCATCTCGCAGCTGCTAATTTTGAACCCGTATTCAATGCCACTGATGCGAACAGTGCTGCTGTTTTATTTACAGATATTGTTAATTCAGGTATAAGTTCCTTTGTCCCCACTCGGACCATACATAATGTTCATAGATACCCTACTTCGTTCTCGAAGGAGACCAGATCTTACCTAAAGAAGAAGAAATTCCACCACCGACAATTCAAAAAGCATAACTCCATAACACACTACATACTATTTGCTCACTATCGGACACTCTTTAAGCAGGCACAATCACGTGACTATGCTAATCGCATCAAATCCATTGAAATGGATCTCAAGAGTAATCCTGCGTGCGTCTTTCTAAAAACGAAAACAGCCTATGCGCTTTGAACACTAACGGTGGGGTATCTTCTAACCCAACCTCGATGTCTCAGCTCTTCGCTACACATTTTTCTTCAATATATAAACGCGGTAACCCACAGCCAATTGTTAATTCGAGCTCCGTGTCGAACGCATATCTTATCACCTTCCTTGTATAGCAGTGTCCCACGAGGAGGTCATCGCAGCTATTCGGAAGCTAAAACCTACTTTGATCCCAGGGGTCGACAAAATTCCTGCAGTATTCGTTAAAGCCTACGCTGACCTCCTTGCACCCGTCCTCCTTCATGTATTCAACCTGTCTCTACGTCACTCTGTGTTCCCCACTTGTTGGACAACAACTATCGTCCTGTCAGTCTACTGTGCGCGTTTTCAAAGGTGTTTGAGCAGGTAATCTATGATCGCACGTTTTCTTTTCTCAAGTCGCAGATATGTGAGCAACAACATGGTTTTATGCCAGGCAGATCCACTGTCACCAATCTTGTATCGTTTATGTCCGTTGTGGCTCCTTGTGTCTCAGAACGAGGGCAAGTAGATACAATTTATTTCGACATTTCAAAAGCATTTGACATGATGGACCATACCATTTTACTTCGCAAACTTCATATGACTGGTCTCGGAAACGCACTCATTGCTTTCTTCCTTTCGTTTCTGAGTAACAGATGCTGTGTCGTAAAGGTGCACGGTGCCTTTTCTTCTCCTTACTTTCCCCCTTCAGGTGTTCCTCAAGGCTCAATTTTGGGGCCGCTCCTTTTCAATGTCTTTATTAATGACTTAGCTGGGCACATTCGTCATTCTCGTGTTCTTCAGTACGCCGATGACATGAAGATATTTAAAGTTATCCATGACCCAAATGATGTTCATAAGCTACAAACTGAAGTTTCCTCTATGGTTGAATGGTGCTATAAAAATGGGATGACTATTAATCAATTGAAGACAAAACATGTGACTTACTCAAGAAAAACTAACATAATATGCAATACATACATGTGTTCCGATGCCATCAAGCGTGTCGATGTACTGAAGGATTTGGGGGTCATTTTCGACTCCCAACTGCGTTTTCATGATCATGTCTCTTACGCATGCTCTTCAGCTCTCAAAATTCTTGGCTTGCTCACATATACATGCAAAATATTTTCCACACACTCTGTATTTCTTCACCTGTATCGTTCCTCAATTTTACCGCGACTGGAATACGTGTCTCCAGTGTGGAACTCTCCTCCCTGGTCTGACTCGTCACGGATTGAATCTGTCCAGAAGAAATTTCTACACATTGTACATAGCGTATTCTTAAGAAAAAGCCCTCACCTTAGAATGTATGTCTATAGTGAGATAATGTCATTTCTTAACCTCCAACCACTCTCAACGCGACGCCGTTTTCATGATATTATGCTCTATTATAAGATCTTACACAGTTTTCTCGATACACCATCTCTATCACATCAGCTTCATATCGCCGTACCTGTCAATGTAACCCGACACACGAATATATTGTACTTATCCCACCATATGCCTGCTAATCCGATCGTACGTATTCAATAAATGACAAACGCAATTCATCCCTCTGTTGATATCTTTAACTCCCATTCAAACGTTTTTAAAATTCTCCTCTTGCGTTCACTAAGTAACACATGAAGCGTTTTTTCCCCCTTTTAGTGCTACGTCCTGTATATCTCGAAGTCTGTACTGTACGTATCAGCACGGTCCACTGGTATCAGTGTGAATATCTACCTGTTACGTTCCTCTTCCTGAATATGTTATATTATGTTTCACCTAATCTGTATATGTATATATATATATAAGTTCAAAAAAAGACGCGGAAACAGATTTTAGGGAAGTTAAAAACACTAGTTTATTACATGGGGAGACGTTAAAAAGTAAAATGGGCAAGGGGTCGACGTTTCGACAGTGGCACTGTCTTCGTCAGGACAAAAGACTTTTTGTCCTGACGAAGACAGTGCCACTGTCGAAACGTCGACCCCTTGCCCATTTTACTTTTTAACGTCTCCCCATGTAATAAACTAGTGTTTTTAACTTCCCTAAAATCTGTTTCCGCGTCTTTTTTTGAACTTCTGTAAAACTTCGTGGCCGTTTGATAATCCTTTTACCTCACCCTATATATATATATATATATATATATATGTTTACAGTTTGATCGTGCACTCCCAGCCAAGGACAGCTGTTTCGCTCTACTTGGAGCTCGTCAGCCTGGCGTAGGGAAGTGACACGATCTTGGGTCGGCACAACAGTGCGTCTCGGGATCCGGACAAAATGTCCCCGGACAAAACGTCCCCGGACGAAATGTCCCCGGACAAATGGTCCCCGGACAAATGGTCCCCGGACGAAATGTCCCCGGACAAAACGTCCCCGAAAATGTCCCCGGACAAAATGTCCCCAGATGCCGTCCGGTTGCACAGCCGTTGGTACCTCAAATGTGACAAATGTTTTTCATGCTATCATGTGCAGGGTTGATTGATTTAAATCAGCCAGATTTAAATCACCGATTTTAATCGCGATTTAAGTCATGAATATTAATCAAGATTTAAATCACCTCCCTTATGTTATGTTTGAATTCGAATAGTAAATTAAAACTGGAGACGCTGGGGAAGATGAGACTGAGCCTGGAAATGAACCACAGCCTGAAATATATTATACTTCAGTGACTTTTAGCGCAAACAGCGTCACGCGACCCCTTCAGTGGCTCCGGCACACTGGCAAACAATTTGGTTACACATGGCGGGTGGTCATTCCACGAGCGTAGAACTTTTCCAGTTATTTCTTTTTCCTATTACTATTCGGTGTAATTCATAATATATAGTTTTCAAATAGATCTCTATTTGCATTAGCTAGTAACTGTTAGCCGCACTGTTAGAAGTCTAGACGCCCTTCTTTGTATGTGCTCAAAAAGTGATTTCGCTACTACGAGGTGGCACACGGAAGCCATGAGGTGAAGATCTGTCTTAGAAGACAAAAATCAACGGAGTGATTTAATCAATATTCATCATATTTAAATGACAAAATCTGAATAATTTGATTTTTTAATCCGCCGAACAAGAACGCAGTTGAGGACTGGCAGACGGCTGAGTGACGGCAGCAGGGGACATTTTGTCCGGGGCCTTTTCGGGGGACATTTTGTCCGGCGACGTTTCGTCCGGGGACATTTTGTCCTACACCCGTGCGTCTCGGCGAGACGTCAATGTTCCACGGTGACGACGCCACCTGTGGAGGCCGCAGTGCAAGCCAGCAAGTACATATAAAAAGTAAAAAAATAGCCGAAGCTCTGTAGCTGCACGCTGAGCATATGTTTACAGTTTGATCGTGCACTCCCAGCCAAGGACAGCTGTTTCGCTCTACTTGGAGCCCGTCAGCCTGGCGTAGGGAAGTGACACGATCTTGGGTCGGCACAACAGTGCGTCTCGGACGCACTGTTGTGCCGACCTTACGACCTTACCTTGTGTCACTTCCCTACGCCAGGCTGACGAGCTCCAAGTAGAGCGAAACAGCTGTCCTTGGCTGGGAGTGCACGATCAAATTGTAAACATATGCTCAGCGTGCAGCTACAGAGCTTCGGCTATTTTTTTACTTTATATATACAGGGTGTTTCAGTTAAATCCCCGGGCTAAATAATTCGCGAACGGGTGCACCAATCCACGAGCTTTCTTTTTTACAAGTATCTGTCCGATACCACCTACAAGCTGCACACCGTGTGGATTAGTGGTAGGCGCTCATTATTAAGATAAAAATGCAAATGAGTTAAGTAAAAAAGCGTAACTTCTAAAGCAGGGCGCTGTCGGCATTAAAATGGGTACTACCCCTTTTGGGACCTTCAGTGGACACCTTTTAGAGAAAAATCTGCCACCGAAGCGGGTCATTTGTTGCAGTAATTAATTAGTTTCGGCTTACGTATTTTTGTCGCGGCTTGTCGCTGCGAAGCGCAAAAGGACGCTCTTTCACTCCCTTATCCATCAATGAATTACGTCCTTACACCAATGAATTACACCAATGAAATACGCCATGAAATAATTTTAATGCCGACAGCGCCCTGCTTTAGAAGTTACGCTTTTTTACGAAACTCATTTGCATTTTTATTTTAATAATGAGCGCTTCCCACTCATTCACACGGTATGCAGCTTGTACGTGGTATGGTAAATGAGGATAAAGGAGTGCTATCAACTGTAAGAAGCATATCCGGATAACTTTTTTTCTGTATGTCCTCGGAGTGCCCGCTGCCTCTTTTCTTCTTTTCTTTACAGCTGGACACAATGACTCTAAGAACACCCCGGACAACAGGTTTTCAACGAGCGCGACCCAAGACTCTGACACGTAATCTCCCCGGCCGATGACCCAGGAACCTTCCGGAATCTTCCAGAACATGACTCACTGACGACTGCCTCGCAGTGGAATTGTACCAACTGTGACGACACTTTTGTAACCTTTTAAAAGACCTTGTACATAGATTTTCGTCTCAGTCCCGAAGAAGGCGGAGCTTCCGCCGAAACGTAGACTTCCCCAGACCCTTAGTTTAAATGCCAGCTTAATAAATAACTTCCCCTACTCCCTACTTCAGTCTCTGGTGTCTTTTCTCCCCTATCTATATTCAACATCCTGGTCGTTCGAACCTAAATTTTGTAGCGTATATATATATATATATATATAGGTACTAACAAAATATGAGGCAGAGAGATTTTGTTAGTACCTATTTAATTTCGCGGTCGCCCGAACCCCTTTCTTCCAGTATATATATATATATATTTGTAAATACTGCATTGTCTACGTTCGCCAACACCAAGGCTTCGGCTGTTCTTGGGCACATTAATAAAGGTATTATTATTATTATTATATATTAATCACAGTGTAGCACTTTTTGAAACAGTGCATGAGTACAAGAACTTGTCATGTTTAGAAATAAGGTGTTACATGATGTTTATGCACCCATATATTTTTACATGTTGAAAATTTTCTATTAACCGTTGATGCTGCATGTTAATTGTAGGGGAGCCAGGCCTCGTCAAGCTGCTTTCATAACAGCTTTTTGCCTGAGCCTCCTACCAACTCGCTTGTGAAATTATTATTCCTTGCAGATATTATTGTCCTTTCCTCCGTGGAAGTCGACCTTCGGTCTTACAACACTGAACCACGTGACGTCATACGCATCAAAACTATACTTTGGAAACTCCCGTTTCACATAGGAAGCGATGTTTTACGAGACGCTTGCATTGTAACGGCATAAATTCAGTAGGATTTCTGAAGTCACCCCCTTGCAAACCTCCGACACCACCAGTGGTTTACCCAGAATTTCGTCCATGGGGGAGGGGGCTCTGCAAGGGGGACAAAATAGTGCACAATCATACAAACTTTTAGGGGGTCTCTAGATTGTTTTTTTTGGGTGGGGGGTTCTGGATAAATCATTCGACGCCACGACAAATTAGTGCAATGCCACTTTTGTGCACTCTATGGTAGCATTTGCGAGGCAGGTTCAGTCGAGCGGGCCAGCGAGCTTTCACCTTTTACCAAGAGAAGAAAAAGATGCCGGAGAGAGGACGAAGAAGAAAAGAGAGATGCGTTCGAGTACTAACGCACTGCGGTGAGTGGGATGCCTCACAATGCGCACAACACCAACGGACCTTATTCTTTCCACAGTCCCACACAGCCTCCAGTAGCGTTCACAGAAAGCAATCGGGTCATGCTTTGCATCAACGTGGTGATCACCGTACTGGTCATTCTGCTCCTCTTCACCTTCTTTCTTTACTCTTCCATCAAGAGAGGTTACATCGCTCGCTTTACCTTCAAATTATCCGAATCCACGAAAAAAGAGGACATCCATGGTGTAGTTAAGAACGGAACCCCCTGTGAATGGGATCGTAGTGTGGTGTTATTTTGGGGGGATTGTGACAGCCGTGTTAGGTTGTTACTGGGGGTGTTGTAAAATATTTGTGCCAGGGGCGGGGGATAGGAGCACATGGCCCATCTGTATTCCTTACTCTAGCCAGTGTGCCCGCCTTTTTTTCTTGGGTTTGGAAGCTGCGTGCAGTGCAGTGTTGTAGAATCGATAATCTCCCCCAATGGTGTAGAAAAATCACGCACAACATTTCCTACGCTTGCTCGAAACCTGTCTTCCCTCGGAGGTACCCAGAAGATGCGACACGTAAGTAGGGCAGTTTTAATTACTACACGTTAAACAGGACTCCAGAAGCTAATCAACCGTGTTCTGTAATGAACACACATCATACACACCGTCAAGGAACATGCGTATTAGTTTCGGCATATGTTTCATGTAGGGATGAGCCAACAGAATCCTCGAATCCCAGATAGGGATTCGAGATTCGGGAATACGAACCCCAGTTCCCAATCGAATCTTTCGAATCCATCAACCATGTTTGTTTCTTTTTTAAATTGGCACGTCCGGAGTCCGCCGAAAGCCTGATTGGCTTCTGCGGACATCTTCAAGTACTGAAGGGACAACCATAAATATCCCGATTTGAGGAAACTCTCGAGAAACTCCTGATCACACCCCCACCGACAGCAGCGCCAGAAAGAGTCATCAGCACATTGCGTGTCATAACTGCTCGAAAACGCAGCAGGCCGGACCCTGAGCGGGTGAGAATGTCAGTGTTTTTGTTTGTTTACATTGCTCTTACATTTACACATTTACAATTTTTGTAACATGGTTTTGCTTTTGACTGTTTTTAAGTCTTACGGAAAGAATTCAGACACGAAAGGTCATGTATCTCCTGTAGTCGATGAACAACATATTTTCTCCTGAAAGGGAACTACTATTTAATTTGTGTTTCACTATACAAATATATCAAATTCTGCTTCAAAACACTAAACCATTCGAGATTCGTAAGATTCATACGGATTCGTCCCATCTCTAGCTTCACTATATGTATTCTAGTTTCCTGGTCAGTTTGCCAACTTCTCGAAAAGTTGTCTCGTTCTCGGAATTTCCCATTCTTCATCCAACTTCAGACTCTAATTTTTCGTATTTTCCAGAGAAACAAAATTTACTACAACCTCTTCAATCCGCGAAACATTCCGTTCCAAGTTGAAACTGTCATTCGGCATTTGCAGGTGCAACGTCCAAGTTTGAAAAAACCGCGCCACGCAAGTATCACGTGACCACCCAACTGAAAACTACATTGTTTAGCGAACACTAGAAATGTAAACACAAGTATATTTCGAAGATACAATAAATTATAAAAGGGTTCCAGGATTTCCACAATGTACAGTTGGTGCAGCCAGCCAGTGGCGCCGCAGAAACCGGCTTTATAATTTTAAAGATGGCCGCGGCTCCCATGGCGTCCGCTCCAGGTACGTCTCATCATCCTGGTCAAGTGAGCGGCCATCCTCCTGCAGCCACAGAATTCAAGTTTGACAATGTGGTCAAAGTAAAAGCCTTGGTGTGGTCGCTGAAAGAAGCACTAGCGGTAAGGCACCAGATCGATGAAAATTTGTTGAGTCCAACCACCCTTACGACCACCAAACTTTTTGTTGCAGACGTTAGTGCAAGTTGCAGCCGACAATATTAACCACACATCGGCCGTCGACAACGGCATGTACGTATATTCAACACGAACTCGCTGAGCACAGCATCTGAATGGTAGCGTCAGGCTTTATCCTTGCGACGAGTGCGTCGCGTAAACTGTCATTCATGTCAAGGTGCATGCACACTACTAATTCAAAAAGACAAAGTTTCAGCTAATCTGGTTTACAACGATAACAGAAGGCGTAACGGGGCTGAGGCTCCGTTTCACTAACACCGAGAACACACACATATGAACCGAGACCAACGGCTCTTTAACTTGAATTTAACGCTTCACTAAAGGGAGTTATTGTCACTGAAGCTGTCATCATGTCACCAACAAACGTTTGTAAAAAAGATTTGAGTATTAACTTAGCAACCCTTGGCAAGTTTTAACAACCCTTGATCTCGGCTTAAAGTTAACCAGCATTGGTGAAACCGGGCCTGAATCTCAAATTGAACACCACACAACTATCTTTGACTGCTTAATTATTCATGCGTAGGCGGCCAAGCTCCAAAGAAGAATTAAGCTTAAAGAGGCTTGACAAGACTCTGGAAGATTTCTTCTCTGTCTGCAACCAGATCGAACTAAATCTGGTAAGATATTTTCTAGACGGTGTGTTCTCCGCCCTTCACTGTCTTCATTGTATTGCAGCGTACAATACAAGAGTGTGCCCTGCAGCTTCGGGACAGTCAGCAGTACCTTCCGGTGCCTGTTGTTGCTTCCAAGCCAGAGCCGAGTAACCCGCAAGATGGAACTCTGTCCTATAGCCAGTACATTACTACCATTCGTGCCCAGGTCAACTTTGCCAAAGCTGTGCTCGACGTGCTTAATGAAGGAGCACGACAACTTTCACACGAGTGAACTGGGGACTAACAGTGAAAATCTGCTCAACACTGGCATGAGATTGGATTGTTACATTGCTGGATGCATTATATGCAAGCCTGAGATACAACTTGGTGAAATGCTGTTGCAACTGCCTTTCTATGGATCTCCAAACTAGCTTTTGACTGTCATGTTCTCGTACAGTCAAACTCCTTTACAACGAAACTCAGGGGACAGCGAAAAAAATTCGCAGTAAAGGTATTTTCGTTAAAAAGGATGTCCATTATTGGACCTATAGGGCTCCAATGGGACTAAAAAAATTTGCCGTAGTGGTATTTTCGCGGTGGTAGTGGTGTTCGCTATAAAGGAATTTGACTGTAATGCATAAGTAAAAAAAACAAAAAAAAACAAGTGTACTGACCATTTGCACATATATTATTGAACAAGCATAGGATAGTGTCTGGCATAGTGTACATTGGTAACTACCTCTTATTCAAGAGAATTTGTGATTATCAAAGCTAAGACAACATTCGTGCTGAAAACTTTTCTGAATATAATTGTAAGGAAATTAAGTGCAAAATGATCTGAAAAGGTAAGAAAAAATGAACTAATGGTACTCTGGGTAAATGTTTCATCTGCATTATTTGCCACTTTTGAATTCATATGCACCTTTTGCACATTAAACACATTCATTTTCCCTCTACCACTTTTCAATGGCCAGAAATTATGCTGAAGGACACCAAAATGACTCTGAAATAGTCCTTCACAATGTGTGTTGGCACAAGGGCGTTCTGCTTAATATGCACTGAATTGGTTCGTCGCCATTTCTGGTTGGTACATCCATGTAATCTAATACGACACCTTAGCAGATCGTCAGTAGCTATTTTGGACTGTGAGACAGGATTGAGAGCACATACACAGTGCTTCTACTTACTTCTCTACAGTGCTAAGTACTAACCAAATTCCTATTTTCCTCCTCTCATATCCAGAGCGGCAACAACGAGGATGTTCAGCCAAAACAATGACACAATTTTCATATTTCGTTTGATCTCGTGCTGTGTGGCATAGATCAGAACATATAAACATGAGGTACCTGTCATTTCCCAAACATCTCTTGTGAAGCATAGGTGACGTAGAGGAACCCATCCTCATCTCTGCACTCTTCATAGATCTGGTAGAGGGGCTTTGATAAACAGGCCATGCTGCGATTGTTCACTAGCAGATAAAAAGACTGGTTTGCTCCGAGTTCCAACCGGTTCCTGCCAAAGTCATCTCAACTGTCAAGGTTGCACGGCCACCACTTAATTCTCACCTGACTATGGCAACAAACTGTGACATGGTCAGTTCTTGAGGCACCAGGAATTTGGTCTTGTCCAGTGAAGGCAGATATTTCTCCTTGGAATAACGCTCCACTATTACCTGAGCACAAAGTAACATGTATCTTTATCTGGGTGGTGGCTGCACGCTTGAAGGCCTGGCATTTAATCAAATGCTCCATCAGTTATTTGAATTTCCTCCCCTATGAAATTCTTACGACACACAAGTTGTCCCTCGTCGACAAGTTTTAGTACTCCCCCAACAAAATGGCAGTGATGTACGAAATTGAGTAGAGTACTAAATACTGAGCTGCCAGAAGTATTTGAGTAGAGTACTAGATACTCTAAAAAGTATTTAGATACCTTCAAAATGCTTTATTGTTTCAACTTTGAAAAATTTTTACCAGCCCATTTTATTTCTTCGAAGCAGAAGCTGTCTCTCAAAATTACAGTCATAAAATTGGTCGACTGCGAATGCGAGAGGGAAAGCGCGAGCAAGAAAATCTGTGTCCCGTAAATGACAGCGAGGACCGGTGAGTCATGCCTCGCTGTGGCAAACCAATGCAGGTCATTGCCGCTACATGCAAACAGGAAGAATGAAAGGTGCTTGACAAATGAATTTACTGGTGGCTACCTATGGTCATTAAAGCTGGTAGGACGGATGGAAATATGCACATCCTGAATTCCAAATGCTAAAAGTGACCATTTCACAGAAAATATGTATTTAAAATACCACAGTAAAATACTGAAAAATGTATTTAAAATACAGTATTTTAAGTAGAGTATTTCAAATACTCACTGCAAAATGGTAACAGTCATCCTCACAACCGATGTGTAGGGTGAGATTTTCTGTACTATCTCTAAAGATGAGTGCGGTGTGGGTATACCCGCGGTTACCCGTGCAAGTTTATTCTTCGCGGGTACACATTTACGTGTCATTGCGGGTAAGGTGCGGGTAGACCTGCACTGCCTCTGCGGATTACGCGAGTATACCTGCAATACCTGCAGGCACAAAACCAGCCTCTCGAGGTTTCAGTCCTTCCGTGGTGTACAAGATGATGACAGCTTTGTCATTTACTGGCACTACGTTCTATGCTTACTCTTTCAGAGAGAGGGAGGCCAAGAGTCGAGCTGATCATGAGACCCGGAGAGTGCGGTTCAGGAAGGTTAGTAGTGTGGGCAGTAAAGAGTGGGGTAGGGTATCGCCCCTGGCGATGAAACTCCCGAGTCATCATCTCAAAATAAAGTTTTTGTTATTGTCACTCTTTGGCTATGTTAGCCACGTAGGGCTAATTTTGGCTATCTTTCGACACTACGAGTGGTACGCTTCGCGTTAGTAAGCTGGCAACCATGTCAACTGCCGCCGCAGCGACTGACTGTTGGAAAAGTGGTTTGCTAACGGCATATGTCCCCAGCATCAATATATCATTTCGTTCTGTGACAATTGTGGCATAACTGAAACGTGTATGCATTAGGCTGCATGCGCGCCTGTGGGTACCCGTCGGGATGTGCGGGTCGCACCAATGACATGCTGGTACGAATTTTCGTACCTGCACTCATCTCTAGTCATCTCACTGTTTCCTTACGTTTTACTGTTACGTGCATGGTGCACTGGTATGAGCAACACTGCTGCATCTGCAGGTTACTTTTGTAGAGATAATAGGAAAAAAAATTTGCAATGAACAGAGTGCTTAGCAGCAATCTAGCGACTGCTACCGTAATTTCACGTGAATAAGTCGCACAGCAGATAAGCCACAGGACCCGTTTTTTAGGAAAGTTTTGAAAAATCCTACGATACACATCATCATCATTTATTTTCCTTGAAGAGTCATGCAGGCGCTATACAGGGGTGGTACACAAATTGTAAATGTGCTCCAGGCAAATTACGATATGCATATTTGTACAGTAGACCTAAAATAACATCACAGAAGTAATGTGTATGAATATGTCAGTGTGAAAATAATCTTAATATAATTACAAACATAATTTACATACTTTACAAACAAGGAAAGATAAACAAACGCTATTAGCCACTAGAACAAATACAAGAGTCGCTACAGTTTTTGCCGATACCCAACTGTTCGCAAGGTGACTTGGCAGAAATATTCTCTCTGTGAAGTCACTCTGGCAGGCCAACAGAAGGAGCCACACACTGTCTCACAGCATGACTAGAACGCCAACTCCAACGAAAATCTGGAGCTATATTCCCCGGGACTGGAAGCGAACATCGTCTGACCTTCAAGCCTTTTGCGAATAAGCCTGACTTTCCTGGCGCAGTCTGGGGCTCAGCATGAGCCGACAGTTGCACTTTGACCGGGGGAGCCGTCGCTCCCCCTGTTCCAGCGGCCCCTGCTTGCACATATTGTAAAGGGGTCACGATCTCTTCAACAACAGCACAGTAGCACAATGTGGAAGGCTTGCAATTTGATATTGCATCTTGTTTGAATAATATGCAAACTCAAATTCAAGTATATTGTGAGGGAGAACCATCGCCATGCTCATCGCCATCGGCCCTTTAGGGCGAGTTTCAGAGCACCCGCATTCTTTCGCTCGGCTGCCATTAAACCATACGCCAACCTGCCTCTCTCTCTCGGCTTATTAATGCAATTGTACTAAGCACACTAATCTTTCCATAACCTACACTATTGCTTCAGTTATCTCTCAGGAATATGGGGCTGATATTTTACAGGCAAGCCATCCATGATGATGCTGTCATTTGTCGATTGCTGTCTACTACAAGTATTCTGTCGGTATGAATTAACAGTTTCGCCAACACAAGTTCCACAGAGCACCCAAGAAAACTGAAAATTACTTATCATAAATATCTCTCGTCTTTATGAAATTGAAATAACTAAAGAACTTCCCTGCTACATGTGCAACAGATACATAATTCTTTTTGTCCTCATCTAACAAATGTGATAGACGGTACAATTAATAATAAAACTGCATGAAAAAAATTTTTGCTAATTGGGTGGTGGGAAACCCACTGAATTATTAGAACCACTGTCCTTCCATATACTTTAATGACATGACTTACAGGGATCTTCGTAGAGAACCTGCGTCGTATGCCGGCTGCTTCTTCACGCCTTATGGCTGCAGGAAAACATTATTATGTTAAACACTGCAGATGAGCTGCATTAAAAATATGTAGGACTACACGTCAATGTGAGGATGTTACACCTAGCACTTCTTGCTGAGGTGTCACAGTCAAGAAATTGGCAGAACTAATAAAATGGCATAAATGCGGGCAAGCTGGTGGGTGAAATCCACTGTCGCCCTCTCTGTCGTTCTCTTGCCAAAGCTCAGGCTTTTTCTACAATGGAAATGGGCAGAACCATGCAGTTTTCATGTGTATTTTTGCTGCAACTTCTATTAGACATGCAAGTATACTGGGGTCGACACGTGACATCAAAGTTGCCTGTGTGATCAACAAGTGTGTGATAGTACCATCTCCGAGTCGTGAACAGACGGCTGTTGCTTTATAAACAGGCGCACGTCACGAAAACCTTCCCGTTAAATATAATGTCATTTCTCAATTTCAAGGCTACATGCACAGCGGGACGCCTCTCCGAAGATCTTTGTCGCGGTTGAGTTGCCACAAGCAACATCACAAGACGATATCACGATAGTTTTGAACAAACAACACTTGGCTGAATTACTGAGTGTTCGCGACGGCGAGTGACAGTACGGCAGTATAGGCAGGCACGCAACCACCTGTTCTGAACTCTAATTAGGCGGCGTCGATAATAGTCGTATTCCACCACGCAAAGCGCCGATTTTCCATTTCTTACCGAAGGGTTTTCGCCGCTTGAACAAGCCGTCTTCGATTACTTCCATTCGTTGCTAGACTCACTCAGCGACTCAGCTGTTGTTTGTTTGCTGACCACGTGACCACGTGCTTTGCTCCCAATGTGGTGAGCTACTCCCAACGTCACTGGTTTATTTTCTCTTTCTCGCCCACGTCACTGATGAATCATCATCACTTGCACGCGGAAATTTCACATCCACAATTTGAACTTTGTCACGTGTTTGTTTTCGATTGCGAACGGTGCAGCTGGCTAATTAATCTACGCAATTTTCGGAGGCTGATGTCACAGACGGAACTTCGAGACCTCAGTTACATTTTGTATTTGTATTTTATTTATTTCCACAGAAATGGTAGAGCGCAGAACAAAAAGCTAAATTTAGGCTGGGCAACAGGCCCTGGGCTTCTACAGGACAAGCAGCTATATAGCCCAGAATCAGCAGAAAACGAAAATTTGAAGCAGCATTATGAGGTGGTACACGAGAATAACCAATGAAAGCTGCAAATGACACGGAACAGGCAGCCACCCACAACACCTCATCGTGTTAAACAACAACATTGCTGTACAGATGATCATACCAGACAGCACAAATATAATGCATCATGGCATGGCCAACAAAGTGCTGCAAATGATACCAACAACAATGACAGCAGCCACAAATGCTACTATTTATTTATGTAAATTTATTTATTTACGGCATTACCTCAAGTGCCCAAGCAGGCATTGCATTAGGGTACATATTACGTAGCAAAAAACAAAACAAAAACAAACAAAAGAACGCTACACACAATACACACGATTCAGTTAAAAAGAACAGGATACAAATTCATACGAAAAATGATAGGTTCACTGATGAGAACGAGGGCTTCAGGAAGGCCAGCCCAGTTTGGAGCTCAGTTGAAAGAATGGTTCCGAAAAATATACAGGGTGGGTGCTATAAAAGGTCAGTCACAATTTCACGTGTGACGCTATATACCTACTTCACAGACAGACTGCTGCAGCCACACACTGTATAAGCTACGCCAGAGAAACCTACGAAAAAATCGTGGTTACCAAGCACCGTGTTGTAACAAAATAAATATGGCCCCGCAAACTTTCGTCTTCATGTATTTCCTATGCACCATACCGATGGATGGAGACGAAAGAAAGGCCAACAAAAAAATTGTGGTTGCTCTGGCATAAATTCTTTACTCCGAGGCAGAGGAAGTCTGTGCATCAAGGAGGTATCACGTCTTGCACGAAAATGTGACTGACCTTTTAAAGCACCCACCCTGAAGCATGAGTAGTAAGCACGATGGTAGTAAGACAGCCTACTTTCATGAGATGATCACGCCCTTGTGAGAGATGAGATGCACGCAGGATGAAAGTGCCGCACAAGGAGGGTGTGTAAATGAACTTATGGAAAAGGCAATACCAGAAGAATTTGCGGAGAAGGGGAAGATCAAGAAGAAGAACCATGAAAGTCGAGAAAAGGGAGAAGGGAATAGAAGTGTCCCAGACAATCATCAACGTCCCGAGGACATCCATGTTTTGTCATAACGTCCAGATCCATGATGGATGTCCAGCTGACATTCCATGGATATCCAAAAATATCCATAAATTTCCTAGATTCATCCAGGGGTGACGTTGCAAGAGGGACGTCCCCTGGATGTCATGTAGATATATATTTCGGACGTGTCGTGAAATTGACAACGAGGCTAACAGTTTTAAGGTGTGGTGCATTCTGGTCACAGCTAATATTAACTACATGCCTGAAATTACATAATGTAACTTTTTGTTGCCCAATATTAGCAGCTATGATCAGTTTGGATTGGCGTCGTGCGAGAAATATTACTCCAGCTTCATTTATTCAATACCTCCATAAATTAATGCGCATATAACTGCGAGAGTATCAAATCGGAATACACGCTAGGTTCGCCGGAATCAAAGAGCAAGAAATGTTGCCTGCTGTCCACTGCTGAGCGTCGTCTGCTACACTAACTGCACCGCCGCGACCAAGGCAGAAAGCGCCATGGATATCGACAATAGCGCCCACATTCATCATCATCATCCGCTCGCCTGTGCCGGCGTGCTTTCTCCAGTGGCTCTTTCCGTTGTGCTGTTCCAAGTTTGAAGGTGGGCTTATTGAATGTGCACGAAGTTGCCGTGATGCCGAAAGTTAAGGGTGAAAGGTGTGTGTACATGAAGGCACTATACGGGCTGAAAAAAAAAAGGCTCCATGCGATTTCGGCTGACGCCCTGAATACGCTACGCGAGCAATACGAGTGTCGTGCGTCTTGTTCACGGGATCAAGATCAAGACCTTCGTGTACATGTTGATTGAAAGTGATGAGAATTGTGTTCTCAGCAGTCCCTCCAGTCAGCCACCCGTCGCCGAGGAGATTGAGGAAACTTATTCGTCGACATCAGAGAGTTCTGAACAACAACTTGATTGTGAGATGATGAATGGCGTCCGGACAGTTTGCTGTTCAACAGTTTGAAACACAAAGTACTCAATGTGATTTCCAAGGCAGAAGAGAATCGAGCCCGGCTGTACATGGTACGTTCACGCCAAATGTAAATGAAAAACCGCATATTTTGACTTCTTTGAGGAAGTGGGCCGTTGAGTGTATAGCATATATACTTTACATTAAGCATATGCTATCAGTGCCATGTCAACCCGAATGATATCGTTCTCGCTCGTGACTTGGGGGGAGCGGGAGGCGTACGCCTTTTTTGTACCACTTATCAATTGCATAATTGATACAACAAAGGCCACGCCTCCGGTTTTAAACAAATCAGGAGCGGGAACGTATCATTCGGGATTAGCAGGCTATGAAGTAAAGTTCGTTTTTAAGAGTGTGCTGGTAACAATCTTGTGTCAGATTTACTTCAGTCTGCTCAAGACAAATTATTGTTGATATAATATATTGTAATCATATTTTGAGCCGATATTCTGTGAATAGTGGATTGAAATTTGAATTCATTTGGAGCCTGTCTAGGCAAGGGAGCGTGCTATCGAGCGAAGTTTGTACCGTAAAAGCTGATTTGAAAAATTCCTTTGTTCCACTCTAAAGACAGAACTTCACCACATAACACGCTCTGCGCCAACCATGGCCACGAACGATAGGGCTAGCCTCTAATTCCATGAGAGAGGAGGGCGTACGCCTTTTTGTGTCAGTTATCATATATCCAAATTGACACAAAAAGGCGTACGTACCGCTCTGTCCTCGAATCAGAAGCGACAATCCTATCATTCGTAGCAATGGTTGGTGCAGAGCGTGCTACGCGGGGAAGAGATATTTTCGAGAGCGGAAGGGAATATGCCTACCAAGACGTGGCAAACATAAAATGAAACTCAACAGTGTCCACCCTGTGTTCCTTTCTACTGTGCTTTTTTGTGTGAAATGTTTCATTTGGAGTATTGTTAGACGTACAAATAAAAGAGAGAATGCTATCTTGGACTGTAGAGTTTTAGAGAAGCAAATGACGTAGGGTACCGTCATGGGGTGGTGATTTTCCTACACTCTTAGAAATGAACTTCACCGCATAGCACGCTACTAGCCAACCATCATCACGAATGATATCGTTATCTGCCTTGATTTGTTGAAAACGGGAAGCGTACGCCTTTTCTGTGAAAATTATGAACATCATAAGTGTCACAAAAACGGCGTACTCCTCCCGTTTTCAACAAATCAGGGCAGATAACGATATCATGTGAGAATATAGCTGGCTAGGAGCGTGCTATGCGCGGCGAAGATCCTTTTTAAGAGTGTATATCTGTAAATGTGTTCTTATATGCTCACATAATTTCAACTTCTTTTTTTGTTTTAGCGAGCTGTGATAAACGAGCTACAGTTCATTCTGCACTATGTTACAGTTACTTCATTGAAGTGCTCCTATGTTTACAACCTCTAAGAACTTTATTTATTTATTCATTTCTTAATGTAACCACAAGCTGTGACATTTACTCACTTCTATGAAGTTTATAGAAGTATGTCACAAGGCTATAGTGACATTCCTAGGAATGTGATGTCATGTGTTTGCTGAATAAATTTGACTAGATTCGTTAAAGACTTTTGGTGTGTCTTGTACTACCAGTTATATTGCGAAACATATATTGCAGAGATTACAACATTATACACAGAAACATGATTGTCTGGGAGTATTCCGATCGGCAATTGTGCATTGTTTCAGGATAAGTGAGGTCATGTATATAAGGAGTGTAATACTAGAGCATACTTCCTCGAATAACCTAGGTGTAGTTCAGTGGAGCCAGCATGTAATTTGGCAACATACATAGCTTGATAGTCACTGTAAATCACATTTGTGAGGGTGGGCTAGGATGACCGTACAACATCCTTGAAGCGTCAGTAAGGACATCCACTGGACTGACCTGGGACATCTATGGATGCAACTTTGGCAGTAAATTTGACGTCCACGAGACGTCATAGGGATTTTTGTGGACATCCCTAGGATGTCCAGATGTCCCAAAACGAACGTCCACAGGATGTTCCTGGAACGTTGGTGGTTGTCTGGGGTGTTTCTGGCTAAAGAGATAACTACGTATGTTAGTATACAGAATGTATGTCAGGTTTATAACGCTTTCAAATATTTTTTTGGGGTAAACTATCCTTCACAGAAAACCTGTGAATTCATTTAAAATACATAGCAAAATAACAGAAATGCTTTGGTTGCTGTGAGGGTGCGTTTCTTAGGCACAATCCACAAGATATCTCTCCTGGTAGGATAACTTTTGGTTTTAGGGCGTAGGTCTGCCAGGTGCAGAAAGTTTATGTTGTGATCTTTTAATGCTGCTTCATATGTACATAAGCATTTGTATTTGAGGAATTTTTTTACAAGAACTACTTCGTATTTTGTCTAAAAATCTCATGACTTGACTGAATGATGAATGAAAGCTTTGATGAAAATGAATGATGAAGAGGTAGATTCCCTATTACATGTGAAAAAACTCCTTTGTATGTTCCGTAGAATTGTGAGGTTAGTTCCAGTTGTCGTCCCCCATACTAACTATGAGTATAATTTGTGTTGTAACAGCTTTACCCTATGTGGAAGAATATTTTGAAGCCTATATATTATTCGACCTTCAACACTCACAAGTGTGCAGGAGACAGAGTTAACCTGTGCATTTCATGGTATCTTACCTGATTTACAATCTCAATGGGAGAGGAGCCTAGCTGAAGTCCGTGCATTCTTCGTTGAAACTTACTTCTTCACCTAAACACAACTGCTTTGCTTTTTGAAGGATTAATTTGTAGCAAAGTACTAGCTGCCCACCAATATAGGCGTTGAAGAATGAAGTTTGCTTTTTCTATCAGACTGTCAGCACTAAGACCAGATATGAATGTGCTACAATCATCTATAGATAAATTGTACATCATCTGATATAATCACAACATCTTTCACGTATATGTTAAACAAGAGGACATAGGATGCTTCCTTGAGGAATGCCAGAAATGATATTAAATGCATGAGATATGTTCACATCAGAAAGGTAAACCCGTTGTGTGCTTTCCCTCAACTCCGATGTAATTGCCTGAGCCGAAACACTTCTGCCTTCGCAAATAGCAATTAGTGTTTAATTAGAATATCATTCTTAATTGAGTCAAAAGCTACTGAGAAATCAGGGAGAATACCCAAGGTGTTAAAGTCTGTCATTAATGTACGGAATTATTTTTTTTCTTCTGCCCAGCAAACCAGAGACATCCAACAAATATCCGTAAGATATCTCGCCCGGGACGTTTGGATATCCAGTGGAGTTTGCCACAGATCCGTTTTACATCCATGCGATATCCCAGCGACGAGTATTTCTGCCATGTTTGTAGATCCACTGAAAGTCCCTGCGACGTCTGTCACGGATATTTGCCCCAAGAACACGGTGACATCCCTCACTTATCCTGAGGATGTCATTGCGGGACAGCGGTGACATCCTGGGAATATCCCCACATGATCCTCAATTTGTTAGAAAAGTGTTAGAATGAGACTCCAGAGATGGTCCTAGGGACAACATCTGGGGACAAGACTGGGATACTCTTAGGAGCACTATAGGATCATGTCAAATTCTACAGTAAATCTGCTTTCATTTCTCACTTTTAGCAGTGTGCAGGCGTTTACAGTGGAAACGGACTCCCTCTCTTGCAGTTTTCAACCTCGGCCAGCAGCTTGTCATTTTCCGTCTCTCATTTTTGATTGTTTTTCGATAACGAAGAATGGGTGTCGTGATATAAAAAGCAAAAAATATAAAAGGTCATGTGCCACTAAGTGTAAGACTAAGACAGCTGACTTTGAAAGGAGTATCCAACAGTGGCATTTCCTTTCGCAGACACAACATATACTATGTATTGCCTATCTTACGAACTCTCGCATGTGCGAGAGTCCTCCTAGCATCGCAGTCAGAACCAAGGGTGAGGTACCTAAGTTTAATTCAATTTAATATATAAGTAACACACCAGTGACAAATTCCTTGGAGTATCAGGATACAACCAAGGTAGCGTCCGTGTTTCCTACTTAGTTGATTTAAAACATCCAGCGAAAGTCAAGCACGCGCTGTAATATGCCATCACTTTTCTGTATCTTCCACGAAAATGCTCCGTGCAGAATCCTGTCAGGGACCTTGCACGGATGTTCATGGCAACAAGATCACAATGAGATGTGTAGCAAGCTATATTTTATCGCATATTGAACCCAGTGCATGAAGTATCCGTTGAAATCATTCAATTTGTATCCCTGTATTTTTGTATTTTCTCTTTCTATTCTACTATTCTCTCTTTCTGGTATTTTGTAGTTTATAAATGATTACTGCTGATTTGGTTGCATTTGGTTATGAGAAACAAACCGAAACACTAATTAATGGGCGCAGGCATAGAAATGCACATCGCATTATTAAACTAATTTACTCCTCCTATATATGTCCTCCGGCTGGCGGCCGCAGGATGTACGCAAATGACTATCTGGAAGATCCCATGATGACACTCTCGGGATCTCCTCCGTACATCCCATCACGGACGAGGACGCGATGACACTTTGAGGAAGTCCTGAGGATCGCGAGTGTTCTTGGGGTGGATATATACGGGTGATTACGAATATCGTACATATTTTGCTTTTAACAATTTTGTGCATCAGATATTTAGTGTTTGTAGAGTGCGTAGAGACCACTGCAACTGTGTTCCAGCAAATAATATTTATTGTGTGTTTTAACCCATTTGATACTATTGGGAACAAATACATTACCTTAGCCTAACAGGTTTCATCACAGTACAGCAACACCATGGGACACGCCAGCATAAGTGCCGAACCCTGCCCGCCTCACTTGGACCACTTGGAAAAACCCGCAGTAACCTCTATTTGCGAGCTGGATGGAACATATACTGAAATACAAATCGTTACACACACGTTCGTTAGGGGTAGCGTGGCGTAAACCATTTGTAACGGTGACTAGGTTGTATCTTTGCAATTCCTGTGTTTCTGCATCAACCCACAGTATACCCAACAACATTTCTGACATCCCTTCCTATCAACTACTGTGTTTTTAATTCAGGTTACCGTCTCTATAAGGACAAATAAATATTTCCTGGATCTCCCATAGACATCCCTAGGATCTACAGGCTGCTTGTCATGGGACATTCAAACATCCAGAGTGCGATATCCTTCCAACATACCAGGGACATCTGTTGTTTACTGGAGTAAGCCCAAAACGCAATGAAATTGTGCGATATCCCATAGATATCTTATGGATGTCGAGATATTCAGGACGTTCGCGACCTTGTAGGGATGTCCCATGGATATTAATGGTTTGCTGGGTGCGTGCAACAGCATGAGTTCTGTTGAATAGCCACTCTTAAAACTACCGTTGGGGCACAATTGGACAATGCTTTGTAAAAAATGATTATAGTCACATATAGATTATCTTCTGCAGGACTTTCGAAAAGACTGGTAGGACCGAAATAATAGGCCTGTAGATAGAAACCATACTTCTATCTCTACCTTTAAATATGTTACTTTGGCTGCTTTTAGTTTGTTAGGGAAACACGATCATAGATGGAGCAGTTAGAAGTGTATTATACATGTGGATATTGTTATATGATATGTATTTGCAGGTTTGCAGGCCATCAATGTGAGTACATTTAGCATTTTTTAGGTTTGGTAAGATCAATATGACTTCATTCTTGATTGTGTGAGGTAGAAATACAGAGTCGCCCGTCATAATTGGGATATTAATGCTTGTACTTTGAGACGTTTAGAATTATAGTGACACAAAGTATCTATTAAACTTATTTGCCAAGACATGTCCGCTTAATATTTTTTTTGTTTGCCGTAATGCTTTCTACGGAATATGTGCCCGGCTTTCTACCTAACACTGTGTTCAAGTCTTTTCATAATATATCTACACATGAACTATCACTACTACTCTGGATTTCTGTTTCGAAGACATTTTTGCTCTTTTTTCCAAAGCAGCTGTGGGGAAAAGAAACAGGAGACACCGAAGACGACCGTCAGCTGGGGATACCATATTCGTTTTAACCTCAAACCGAAAGAAGGAACTGAACGAGTGCCTCGCGTAAGGCGCACTTCTTGGCCCCAAGGTACCTCGTCGTCATTCATTTGCAACAGCAGCTGCAAGCATAAGGTAGGACATATAACAGAACACAAAGTACACATTTGTTCTGTCTTGTGTCTCACTTTTCCCTCAAATGTGAAGGAATGTTACATTATTTGCATGTACACCAGCTTGCCTGCACTCTACTTTGTAGAACGCAACGTTTACGTTCAACGTTGTCTCATGAATTTCTGCTGCTTGCTCAGAAATTTGTATCTTGCTCTCTGCTGACATTCACACAGTCCATATGTCATGTGCCATTTTGGAAGACATCTTAATTTGGAGTTCAGTGACATCATATTATTTGGCCTCTTTACCAAATTTTTTTATCGTATGGCCAGGGATTATCCTAACCGCTACCCCGAAGGTCTTACGACCCCCCAAAAACAAAATACATAAAGCACCTGGGAAAAAGCCTTAAAGATGGCTGTCAGACTTGATCCCCCATTAGAAATCTAAGTACCCACTTGATGTGAATATCTTGCACATCCTGCCTACGGACTCAAACATTATGCTGTTCTTCCGTATGCTGAGCCAATATTTCTTATCCGAATACACCTTTCCTGCTTCTGACAGGCATACATAAAATAACAGACATAGTACAACAACAAGTGTGACCAACAAAAAGGCTATCTCATTAATATGACCATCGTAAGTCTCACACCCGCATTTTACTACCTGTTTGCGTGGGAGCTAGGTTTGCCACCCAGCCAGTTATTTCTTGCTCATGCCAGTTGAAAGGCCATACAAGGCCATTTTGCTGATATTTTACCACGAAAGATGTTTCACGAAGAAGTATCGGTAAATTCCGCTCTTCGCTCGAAGGAATTTGGAACGAGTCGAGCTTCAGCCCTAGTGGAAACCATCCCATGCTCCTCGTAAACCTTATGTCCGCCTCAAACCATGGAAATCCTCCTTGTTAGTATGACAATTCCACTTATCTGACAAAAAGATCAGATTTTTTTGCACGGATACAAGTGAATGTGCGCATTTTACTCTCTATATTATGACTGCCAGCAGTTGTGCTCACCAAGACCTACAAGTTGTTTGAGGGTTTCCATGATGTGTGTTCGAACTATACACAAAGCTTTGGGATGACCCCTGTCTCTGTCTGTGTGATCCCAGAATATACCTAAAAAAAACAGTGGACCTGGACACTTGGTTATACCTGCAGCCGTACAGGACAGATGTACAGAGCATGGGTGGAATGAAGCGGATGGAGGCTCGAATGAAGAAACGACTACATGTTCTATTTAAGGAGAGCCCTTCCACCCGTCGGAGACAAGCCCAGTGGACTAATAGGGAACTCTCCTTATATAGAGGAAGATCTACCGTGTCCACAGTCCATAGCGATTCAGAGAAATGGCTTTTCAGTCATACAACACCGAATTAAGTGACAACAGAGAAGACATTGGGGAAGTGCTTTCCAACAACATTTTGAAACCTGTTTCTCCAAAGCTATCGACCACTGACAAGTGTGCTGCAAGACCAGATGCGTGAAATCTTCCTTGTTGCTGCAAGGGAAGCCAGTAAAGCTCACAGAACAAAGTAATGGTGCTTCACGTAACAGTGTGTGTGAGTGAGCAACACACGTGGAGCTGCCAATGGCATCAACGTTACATCATCATTTTCGCGTGTCCTCGCGACACATTACCTATAAAGGTCAGTTGGGCACTCTCAACCACCCAGAACAGTTGTCGTTCTTTTGTGTCCCAACAGGTTTCTCATCGGTGCAAAGTACATATTTTTCTTTTGTGTGACAATTCGCTTTGTGACCAATATCTGCAAAAATGGTGGAGGTTAATGTGAGTCGACTTACTGTGTTCAATTTATTTCCATACAGTACACAATAAAGTGGAGTGTTATCTGTATCAAGTATAGGAATTGATATGCACCCCTCCAAGCGAGTGAGTGAAAGGGATCCATATAAAGGAACATAGGAACATATTTGACGTGCTTCAGAGTCCCGCAATGTGGATATTCGCATCCAACTGTTCCAAGTACCTGCAACATTGAAGAAGCTGTTGTCAGTCTGGTAGCTTTACTATGAGTGACAACTGCACACACTCAAAACAATGTCAGTTCTTGTGAGATACAGTGAAAACAGCAGTCATAGATCCAGACAAATTTTATGTGTGCGAGACAGGTTAAGAGTTTCATGCACAATATGAATTTTGAATGAACTTGCATCAGTATCACACAATGAGCTTTGCATCAGTATCAAGGGTTGCACAAATCTTTGAGACCTCGCCTTTCCACAGAACTTTGAGCTTAGTGGGAATTTTCGCAAAAAATTATTCCCTCATTGGCTCAAGAATCATCAAGGTTCCCCTGGTGACAGCACTCCTCTATCTAACTTACTTTTTATCTTAATGCTACCAATTTCGAGTTTTACGTTACAATAAAATTATTATCATGGGTGCAGCACAGTGGTAGATCCAGTCCGCCTCAGGTACCCGCGGACGCGGCTGTAGAGTATCTACCACTGAGCTCATACACCATGTTGCAAGCCTATTGGCAGAGACTGTGCGTGCACTCCGATTGGTCGACAATGTTTTGAAATCGCATTTTGTACGCACGCATGTGCGTGCAGCGTCTCGGACGTTTCAGCATAGTTTCGAAATAGCACGTCCGGCACGGCGTCCTCCTGTGTTCCATGGTGTCAAGCGACAGAACAGTTTGCAGAAATATGTTCGCGGGTTTATTCGTGCATCATTGTGAGTCTACGCGTGTTGTGCTGTTTCTGGACACAACTATTATGTCACAAACAGCCTATCAGCTGCGGAACCGGAATGCTTCATGAGTTCGAGCATGAAGAACAAGTTTGGGTGCCGTTGGATTTCGAGGACTGACAACAAAGACAGGATTACGTGCCACACAAGTGCTTTCCACTTCGCTGTAATGTACGATGCACCGTAAATAGCGAAAAAAGATGCTCATCATGAAATGGTATGCACTCATGAGATTGCTCAGTGTTAGGAGTTGAAAAGTGTGTTTGTTCTGCTTGAAGTTCAAACTTTGTCCCAGTGTGTCAGCAACGCAGTGGGCTTTGTACGCACAATGCACCCATGTATCAGATCTTTGAATCAGTGCTTTGTGTCAAATAAATGTTTCTCGTAGCAAAAAATCGCTTAGTTATTTTGAATACCAAATAACGACACCAGGCCTGAAATCCAGTAGAAGTCGATGGTAGCCAGGACCGGCCGAAAGGCCAGCCAAACATTGAGGCTCCTGATTGGCTAACTGGTTATGCATAATATCTACCACGTTGCGATTTCATTGGTCGTGTGCCCAGTGTTGTGTGAATTATCTCAAACTATGGGCTCTACGGAGAGCTGTTGGAGCCTGGCAGATCTACACATTGGTCTTTAATATGCACTAAAATCTTGGCACACAAGACACATTGCATGACCTTTCTTGCAGAGTGTCCAAAAGAACTCTTGCCATGCCATCAAGTTGCTGTTGCCGGCAACTCAGGTTCGTAATTGAACCTTGGTGCCAGTGAGTGGACATGTCCGCAACTATCACACATTCACGCTATGGATATCTCGCCCACTGCAACTATTGCCATATAAAGATAAGGGGTACTTGCTTGCTGTCCCACTGCTCTACCCGTGCCCTGAGTATACTTGGGCCAAGGAAACCTGACAACTGATTCAAACACTGGCTGGCTGCACTCGATGTCAGTCCATTTTCGCAGCTCTGAAATGGAAATGCTTAATATAAATCGGGTTTAACACAGTTCAGTACTGCTACCAAGCCATAGAAGATGGGGCCCAGAAACTTCTCCAGATGTTGTTTGAAGTTCCTCTTATTTATACCTCTTGCTATACTGGGCAACTGAAAGGCATAGATATCACTTTTCAGTTTCAATTTACTTAGCTATGTAAGTACAAAATCGGAAGTACACGCTGTTCCCACTAACTGCATGCAAAGAACAAGAATGAACAAAAGCATAAAGAGGGAGAGGAAAAAAGAACACCACCACAGCCAAGCGCAACAAACCAGATGAGCAACTACAACTAGTACTAGTGTCCATATAACACACATACAGAACAAATCACCACAAAAGTGCACCTTTCAGACAATTTTGTATACATTCACAGTCATGGGTGCACTGGACGAAAACGACAAGGCCAAAAACAAGACGAGACATTCAGAGCGCTACTTTCAACAACGAATTTACTCACACCTCACATCTGGCTTTTATGCTGACAGAAACAGGATTTCCTTGTTTGTCAAGGTTAATGATGGCAGGCTAACACATTGCACACGTGCGCAACATACGCACATCCATGACTGTGGGTCATTACCAACGTGCCCAAAGCAGAGTGTTGACAGTTTATACAGGGTGTGTCAGATAAATCCCCGGGCCGAATAATTTGAGAACGGCGCCACCTGTCCGGAAACTTCCTTTTTTATAAGCACTTCTGAGGCAACGTCCATTAGCCGTGCAGCGTCAAATTGATATGCGCACGCTCATTACTTAGCCGAAAATAAAAATTAATTCCCCAAAGAGGGCAACTTTCAAAGTACGCGTGAGACGGTATCGCAACATCTACTACACCATTGGGTATCTTGAGTGCGTACCTCTCAGAGAAAAAGTTTCATTGGGTCTACTCATTTCTGCAAGTAATTAATTGGGTTCGGATTACATACTTTCCTCACGTACGAGCGCAAACAGAAGCTCTTTCACAGCGCTATCCACCCCGGAATTACGTGTTCTTCCGCATGTTTGGCAACAGGGTGTGCTGATAGAAAAGTAACAGTCTCCAAGACCCACTTCGCCATTCTTTCTTTCCAGTTTATCTGATTGATGCACAGCCCTTGCTCTCATGCCGTCTCGTATGCTGGATAGAGTGCATTTATCGCCATAACATTGAGGCTGTTACTTTCCTATCAGCACACACTGCGTACATCCGAATAGCGGCGTGTCGCACATGCCGTCATAGTGTGCATCACATGTGCGCCTCCGACCTAAAAAATTTGAACGAGCACCGCTACACGCGCCATCTGGTGCTGATCGTCTGCAACGTATATTTAATAAAAAAGACTCCAGATGGTGCATAGTATGAGGGACACCAAAATCAGCCATAATAGCAGACGACAATAATTTCTCAGAATTCAGCATGGGCACCGAGGCAGTTATGGTGTTTTCATTTGTCTTGCAGTTTATCTGCATGTGCACAGAGAGTGAGGTTGTTTGAAGGTGTGTAAAAGTCGTGCACGACAACTGACGGAAGGATGAAAAGTAAGCACAGCATAGTACAAAGCGCTCCCAAAAGGAGCCCCCAGAAGAGATGAGATGACGAGAATTCTGCTGCTGACAACAGTAGCGTGATGCAGTATCGGGATCGGCTTCCTGCGCATTTATCCTACCCAAGGCACACTGCAACCGTCGATGACGACTATCATGCAACGTCATGAGCAACAGTTGTTGAAAGAAGGTTGAACGGTTGTGTTCTGACAACTTATCCAAGGCTCAAAGCGACAATCCTGCACAGGGAGAATTTGTTTGTAGTTTTATTAATCTATTCACAAATAAACCATAGAACCATCACAGCAGCTCAGTCTGCTTTCGCATTTCCTTTAACATTTCTACTTCAATATGTGTTGGGGACCGGCAGCGACGGCACCTCGTGGGTTGCTCATCACTGATCACCTCATCTTCTGGGTCTTCCCCCAATTTTCTAGATCTTCCAACCCATCCTGCGATGTTTCTCATTCCCGTGCAGAGGTGCAAAAACTCGTGTCGCTTTAAAATTAACCAAAGGGTGAAGGATAAAATGTTTAGTGCTAATACGCATCTAATGTGAGAGACTAAATTCACAGTGTAATTGTTCCGCTCTGTTTCGCCTTCGCGGTATGCCCATTTACCTTCGTATGCCACCATTTGTTCAAACAAAATAGCTGCCTGCAGCTGCCGAAAACTGTTGTCTGCTAGACGTTTCGACGAACGCGCCTTCCCCCGAAATGCGGCGGAAGTGGGAAACGCGAAGCGCACTGGGTGAAGCCTGCATTGGAGGAGACCTCCCAAAGTGTGTTTTCTGTGACACACATGTGCGCCTGTGGAGAATCCCGATGACGCACCATTATGGCGGCACTTCCGGTGTGCAGTATGTGGTGACGCATCTCGGACTATTCGGACGCACCCACTGTCGCCAAACATGCGGAAGAACATGTAATTCCGAGGTGGATAGCGGTGTGAAAGAGCTGCTTTTTGCGGTCCTACGCGAGGAAAATATGTCATCCAAAACCAATTCATTACTAGACCCAATAACTAGACCCAATGAAATTTTTTTCTCTGAGAGGTATGTACTCAAGATCCCCAATGGTGTAATAAATGTCGCGATACGTACTGTCCCACGCACGAAAGTTGTCATTTTTGGGGAATTGATTATTATTTTCAGCTAATTAATGCGCGTGCACACATCAATTTCACACTGCATGGCTAATGGACGACAGGTCATAGATGCTTACAAAACCGAAAGTTTCCCGATAGGTGGCGCCATTCTCAATTTATTCGGCCATGGAATTCATCTGAGACAAGGGTGTATACGTATAATACGTATACATATGTGAAATAGCTTCATACTTGAGTGTCCTGTCAAGTAATGAATGTCAAGTCAGTTTTGTTGTATGCAAACTATTCTCTGATCTGCATTTGCGTGCACTGCATTGAATGCCAGGATTTCACAATGCAGTACTCTATTGAAGCTGGGAAACAAACCAACAACTGCCTTACTAGTCAAACACCAGAGACAGTGGACAAACTGCTGAAACAGGTCTCTGAACATTTCAGCATGATTAAATTACATTACTAACAACATTATATAATTATTATTATTTATACTACATACGTAATCATACTAAGAGATTAAATTGCATATTCTAGAAACTGAGTTCAGATGCAGACAGGGCAGATGCGATAGAAAATTTCTCACAGATAAGTTCAATGCCATCAACCTATTTGGCATCAATAAATCACAAGGAACTCAAGGTACACTCCACCAGATAGATTTTCCTCTAAGTGTTCAGAACTTATTTTCCTGCATGCTCAATATTTTGCTACATATTACATCTCAAATCCATACTAATCAAACAACTAAAAAAGAAAGTACCATCTGCAGGCTATACCTCTACACTCAATACACCTCTCGATTTCCCATTCTTTCACATCTAATTTGATATGAACACACACCAACCCACAGCAGTAACCCACTTCTCCATCGTAACAGAGGGCCTCAAGGACGAAGGCTGTTTGCTTTAGTTACAAGGACCAGCAGCTGGATTTTTTGATCCGTGCAGGGATTCATTCACAACACTCCACATGTAATTTCCATAGCTTTAACATGTAGTTCACTGTCCCTTTAAATACAACGCCAATGTCGAAGACAGTGCCCTGAGGAAGAAGAGCCTCTGCTCAGAATATCGGCAGTTTCTCATCTGAAGCTTTTGTTTTCATCTACATTCACCACATCTTTCCACTTTTTGATATTCTCAGCGAAATGTGGTTTCCAAAATCATTAGTAGACTTTGTTTTGTGATGGCAGAGTGATTTCCTTCACTGTACTGCCTGGCAACCACTCAAAAAACATGTGCTTTTAACAACTTCCTGGTTGCTGCAAAAGCACGAAAATTAGTAATAGAAAGACTATAAACATGCTTGCATTGAACTTGCCCGCAAAGGCAGCTTTTATGTGCTCGGAGCAGCACAAAAAAATGCAAATGCAGTGTTGCATATTAATATGTCGCATGGTAAGTCATCGAGTACTTACTGGGTAAGAGTAATAGGAAGCACTGCTCCTTGAAGAATATAAAGCGGAGATGTGCGCAACATGCATATTGTTAAACCGGGATGCAAAACACATACTACAGGACAATACAGCTTCTTGTCAAGCTATGTGCAAGATGAATGTGACTGTCAAGAATGATTCACACCTGCTTGCACATGGTCTCCAGTAGAGTGACGTGATGAAGGTAGTGCTTGTGCCCGACAGCCTGTGCCACAAGGGGCAGGAGCTGTGTCACTTCTTGCGACATCTGCGGTATCTGCGCCAATTCTGCAACCAGGTGGATGCATCTGGATGTACACAGAATGCCATCAGTGAGTACGCTACAGTGCAAGAGTGGACAAAAGTCAGAAGTGACAGCATATTGTCTCAATAATCAAATGTTGGTATTTTCGTGGGTATGTGGAACGTGCATAACTAGGGCCCTGTGTTTTAGGGTAAAACCCGGTAAACCCCATTTTTACCATCTAATTTGCACCACCATCACTTCGGGTAAAACACGAAAAAAACTGAAAATGAACTTGCAAAGCGCCAATACAGCCACCAGTATGGGCACTGGAGAACGCTAAGCATTAGGCACTCAGCACAGCTGTTCTGCATCTCATGCTCATATAAAATGCGAGAAGCGCTTTTTTACATCCAAAAATCTGCTTTCCCAGCCAATATTGCCCAATTTTACCCTGTTTTACGGCTACTAAAATAAAACCCAATTTTTACCCCCGATTTTCAAGAAATATAAAACCCGAAAACATAGGGCCCTATGCATAACTTATACCCTACGCATCTACGTATTCACACAATTTGTACACCCATATGTGTACAATTAGATCCTTGGCATTACACCAAATATTGTGCAATTTCCTTGGTGGCATCCTCTGGAGCTTCAGAGTCACCTCTCGATTTCCCACTCAGGTGTGCGAGAGGAGCAGTGCTTTCGGTGCACGCTACTGACCTCAACACTGTTGGCTCGTGGAGCACTGGCAAAGCTACTGAGGACACCACTGAGGAATTTCTTTAATTTTTATGCAAGTGGGCCCTGCTGTGAAACCAATGCTGCTGGCAACCCCATTGAAGCATATTCTACAGTCATGTGCAGGGATCTAAATGTGTGCTGGAGCATTAGAGTCACTTCGAAGAAGTCACAAGGCAAAAGTAGTATGACGATATTGCATATAAACATGCGTGTACGAAAAAGAAAAGGAAAGCCAGTCAATCTCCTGAAGGAGTTCCCTAGGACTGTGCAAATACTGAAGTGCATAATTATTATATTCGATTCAAATTTAGAATTAAATATGAAATTGTATATCCAAATTTCAAATGAAAGCGGTGTCACTTCTGAACTCAATACAGTCATGTCTTGCTAATCTGTAACTCAGTTAACCTGGAAACTCGTTATCCATACTCGCTGGCATGATCGGGAACATACTTGCTAACATTGCTTTTTATCCAGTTATCGGGATTCATTATTCGTACCCGGACATCAAGTGCTAGAAACAATGTTCCACAACCAGTGTCATTCTGATTTTCTTGTAGAGAAACATGTGTCGGCAGCCTCCGTCTGTGGCATTTACTAACCCGCCCATTTGTTAACTAGTATATTTGCTGGCATTGCCATTGTTACCGGGGTACATCGCCTCCTGCCTAAGCCTTTTGTTCTACTCTTGGACCCCTTTTGGTCAAACAGAGTTCAGTCACTGGACACTGATGTGGACAGATAGTAGTGATGGCTCCTGTGAAGTGCAACAGGTGTCTGGTTTCTACTGGACACAAAAAAAGAAAATACGTGGAAGGTACTGACGAGATGCTGCAGCTTATCTCAAAAACATATGCCCAGGATAATCTTTCTAAGGCATTGCGCTTCTCTGACCAGCAAGGTGATGCTTCATGCTGATATCTGCCTGCATGTGTCACTTGTACAGTGGGCTCCCGTTAAGCCGAACTCGCTTAAGCCGAATTTCCGGTTATGCCGAACAAATTACGGACATTTGTTTGTTTTCCCATAGACGCCATGTAAAAAAATTCCGCTTAACACGAACAGACACCGCGGGCACTTCGGATAACCCAAACTTTTCCGGCGCCCGCGGCGCCTGTAAACGGGCTTCGCCGCACGCACGGAAGCGAGGAAGGCACGTGATGCTGTGCACACGGCACCTTTGGGGCTCAGCTTCCACCACCCCCGCCACGCAGAAAGACTCTGTGGTCGTTTGGGGCTCAATCTTGATCTGCACATAGCGATCGTTATAGCTATTTTTCAAAATTTGCGCGCTCAATCCGTCACGCGCATTGGCCGTCAACCGGGGAGCACGAGCGTTTAGCAAACGTTACGGGATGGCGAAAAGTTCAAAATCTAGCCCTCCCTATTTGGGCCGACCACACACAGCCTTTCCCCCTTTTGCAAGTGCACCATAACATGAAACCCAAACTTTGTGGTGTCTTTTGATGTGCAGGCATTCGGAATACGTTCGCTCCTTACAGTGCGGCACGTGCGATTGCGCAATTCGCGTGCAGTCTCGGGGGAACTGCCGTTCGCGTGCTGTTAGGGCCCATTCTATCCGCGTGCGCAGCAGTGGGCAACCAGCGGCTTAATAACGCTTCAGTAGGTGGCCAAACTGGCAGGAAGTAAGCTATTGTATGCTGCCATGTTGCCAATATGCCGTTTCACAATTGCTACCCTGTTTTTGACATTTTCTATGACACTTTTGGGTCCTTCTGTTAAGATGAACTTCTGATAAGACAAACAAATTTCCGCGGTCCCCTCGTGTTCGTCTTAACGGGAGTTCACTGTATATGCATATGCTACATACCTGTATATACGCTGTATAACTGTATACATAGTACGTGCTGTATATGTGTTGGGTTCGGCTATATAGATAGTTGTTTCGTATCTGTTTCAGTTACATAACTAGTATTCACTTGGTATTTCTTTCAGGTACATAACCATTGGCTTCATATTCACTTGTGTTTTAAAGTCACTATTCGCACAGGCCTAGAGTTCTCGACTTGTGGGAGGCATGTTGCTGTGGCCTCCATCTTTTGATTGGCCAAACAGCATTTGAACATGCACATGCCAAGGCTTGCAGCTTTTTAAAAATGTTCAGGTCCTAGATATCACTTGGGAATAGATACCCTGCTAGAAAGGTTTGAGAAGTTTATACGTAGAATGTAAAGGAAAACATGGAAACGCTGCAAAGGCAACACGTACCCGTCCGCCACTTCCCAGGGTTCCGAAGGTCTGTTATATTTCCAGTCTGTTTGACCACACCTGGTGCTTGCCATCCACTCTGAATGGCCGTAGTGTACATTTCCTTGGTTTTGGACCCCAGCGAGGCCTCCACGGATTTTTGGTTCCAAGACACTGTATGCCTCTGCACCTGTTGGTAGATATTTTTGTTCGCTTTCCTATCGCTTTCCTATCCAATAAAGGATAACTCACCGTATGCGCGCACAACATTAGCGAGTGCCACAGCTGCTCCCTGCCTCACGGATAGTATGCAACCTCCCAAGTTGTTGAAGAACAATGGGTAGAGGGACTCCAGTGCACCCCTACACGCACACAATCATGTTACACCAATCCAATCCAGTATAGCCGAATGATTACTCGAATCAACATTATCCACAATCAAAGTTGCTGATAGGTGGATACACAAGAAGGTATATCTCAATCCATATGTAATGCGGAAGCATAATTATTTTTTCTCTCATTACTCTGGCATATGCTATCCAATGCACATACCATGTCACTAGGGTGATTTGTCTCTGTGAAAAGTGTCACAAATCTTCGAATCTTCCGTTCCTTAACAACATTTGAGAGGAAAGGGGCAGAGCAGAGCTTAGATTATGACAAAGACTTAACCACGCAGTGCCGTCCACTTGCCACCTGAACCACATTCCCTACGGGAAGAAAACAGCGCAAGAACATGAGGACAGTGGGACACGATACAAGCGCTGACTTGCAACTACAGGTTTATGGAGTCGAAAAACATTTAAATACCGCTTGTATCGTGTCCCACTGTCCTCGTCTTCTTGCACTGTTTTCTTCCAGTTATGTCGTATCAACTAGCCGAACTCTACACCGTTGTCAAGCACATTTCCTACTACACATGTGAATTTCCACGAGTGGATTCTGTGTTTTATTAATGAGACTGCAGCAGTATTGGTAGCAAACTCTGCATCAACAAGTACTTCACGAAAAAGCCAACAAGTGCCAGCGCCAAGGGTTGAACCTGGACCCTCCTGAATATTAGTGAGGGATGTTACCTTTACACCATATGCATTGTGTTTGTCCCTAGATGGAGCTCGCCTCGGCCTGTTTGCCTATCTAAACTCTACATGCTTGATAACATTCACATTGCCTTGCATGCTCTACGCACTCCATCACTCTGACCATCCCAGCAAGAGTGTTGCTTTTGGTATTTCATGCTGCACAGCTATGGTACTAGCTACCCACTGCAACAGAAATTGTGCACTTTTCAACTGCAAGCAACTTACCTACACTCCTGGGGATAGGAGAGCAAGAAGCTGCCACACGCCAGACATGCAGCTACATACAACAGAATACATTTTATGAATCAGGTATGTAAGATTGTTGCAAGAAGAACCCACCATCTCTGACAGGCCAGGCCTCATCCTGAAAGCAGATGATGAGCGTCTGCAGAAGCCTCGTCACGTATGGTCGCACCACTTCCGGCTTGATCTGTAACGGCATCATCCATAACACAAGTTGGCATCCGATGTGAGGCATACCTTGGATGCCAATTCTGCGATGCAAGTGCAGGATGCCTCACGAACAGCATGATTGTCAGCCTTTGTTTGAGATATGTAATACTCCACCTGCAAGGGAATACCAAAGTGGGCATATTACTGCCATACCTGGGCAGGACAGAATGGAAGTGCAAAAGAAAATTACCACTGGATCTATGTATCGTTGCACCAGTTCTCTCCCTTCTGTCTTTGCTATTCTCCTCCAAGTCTCTTGTGAGTATATTCGAACACCGTCTGCTGTATAGTATCTGAGAGGAAGGTAATGTGTGTTCAGAGCACAGATCCCACAGAGTGGTTTGACCAACAGTCCAGAATCAAACTAAAAAACCGCTCTTACATAGTAGATATTGCATAATATCTACTATGTCACGTTACCAACTACCTCAACTATCAACAGTGCTAAAAAACTGCTGTTGCATGACCTCTTGTGATGCCAAGAGTCACTATGCAAAACATTTCAATAGAGCATGCAACCAATTAGCCAGCAGATTCAATGCCAGGACATCACTGCCAGCAACTTCCTAATTTTTGCCCTATGAAGCGCTGAAGCCACCAATTCAAGACAAAACCTGCAGGCTGTATTCTAACATGCATCAAGACAATCCTTTACCACCATAATCTCGGTCGTCCGCCCCTGCTATGCCCTGAAGGGTGCACCTACTCTTGAATTAGGCTAAAGGCTTGGCCAACGTAGACCCACACCAGATGTGCACCCGAGACGCGTGTCTTCTTATTTATTGAAAAACTACGAGGATCTACTGAATGAAGGTTCATATGCGGCATCTACATGAAATGCACAACTAAGCACAATACTTATAACTTCAAAATAGGTTGATTAGCATTTCTAAAGTACCATAGTAGTATACTACAAGTCCTCGTTATAACAAAGTCGACAGGATCATTAAAAAAAGTTCAATATAAGTGGCGATTCAATAAGAATTAGAATCAATAAGAAGGCTCCAGAAGCACGCGGCAGCATTGTGACAGCCTTAAAACAATTATTCATGCAAACAAACAAACTTTCATGGTGAGCATCTTGAGAACCTTTTAATTTATAGAGAAAACAAGAAGAGAGAGGGGAGAAAGAACCACATAAGCAGGATTTGCACAACAGTCTTTTCTTGCTTCGTCCTTTGCACTAAGCCGAGTTGGCTGGCAGGACAGTTGAAATGATCGAGCTTGAGACACGTGCGTTTTGGTCAGGACGGCCTAACACTTCCCACAAAGCTATGAATTTGAAAAAAACGATCCGGACTAGAGCAGTGCACGGGCCTGGGCTTATCCGAAAGCCCAAGCCCAGCCCGTGGACCGGGCCGAGCCGGGCATTTTTTGGGCGGGCCTGGGTCGGGCTCAGGTTTCAGCCACCGGGCCCGGGCCGGGTACAAGCTTGACAATGCCGGCCATGGTCAGGCATGTACGCGAACATATCTCACGAGACTGGACAGCTGAATTTTCACGTTACTTTTTTTCCCCATTGGGTATGGGATATCAGGTATTCTCATCTGAGAACTATCACTTTTTTACATGTGATCATGCTTATTTCGTGTAATGGGTCTGGATTTCACGCATGCACTCACTCACATTTGGGGACATTTGGTGTGGCATGCGCGCTGAGGGTCCTGCACGAGCATCACTTAGGTTAGGTGTTGGGACATATTTCGTTCTCGTGAGGGTCCGACACGAGGGTCAGTGAGGTTAAGTGTTCTGACATATTTCGTTTTTATGAGAGTCTGGCAAGAGGGTCGGTAAGGTTAGGTGTTCTGATATATATTTCGTTTGCGTGAGAGTAAGAGAAAGAGGAACTAACATCGGAGCATGTGTAATAGAGCGGCGATGAGTCTCTCTTGAACCGCAATGTACATACGCCGCTGCGCGCTGTGTTCCCAAGCAAGCAAGCTCCAAGCACAGAGCGGCTTGCCAGCAGACAAACACAGCCGCTGCTGCGTTCGAGTGTACCTCCTTAATCTCCACCAACTACCTGCGTCCTTTTCCTTGGTGCGCTGTGCTCTTTAGTAAATCTAAATACGCCTCCGAACCTCGAGAACAGATAGAGCAGAGGCGGGCCAGGACCGGGCCTGAGCATGGAAACAGTCGGGTACGGGCTGGGCCCGGGCCGGAAATATATAGAAGATGTCGGACCCGAGCCGGGTGCCAGCCGTAGTAGCCGGGCTTGGGCCGGGCCTGAAAATTAGGCCCGTGCAGTGCTCTAATCCGGACTACATAATGTTATTCATGGTACGAAACACGCAGGACTAACAAGTACCAACATAATAAACTATGACATGGCATTTTACTACTCAAAGTAATGCTCCACCAACGTGCATCCTGAGCAATGTGTCGATCATTCATCACATCCTCTTTGGCAACAAGAAGGAGTTCAATCAGGAAGTTAATCCATTCTGATTAACAGTTTTTCTCCTACATGAGGCCTCCAGTATCAATGTTATTTTCGAACCTAGGTGCTCCCACTGAAATTGTTGCGCCTCAAACAACGGCTACAGTAGGAAACATTCGAAAAAGAAGGCTCTAGAGGTCAGACATGCTCTTGTCTAAACAACATGTGGTATTAAGATACACTGAATCAAAGACAGCCAATTATAAAGCTTACTCCATCCAATACCCAACTACCATATTTTCCACTGTACAACGTGCATGTTATATGTTTCAAAAAGTATCTGGAAGAGGCAGTGCACATGATCTACCACTGCGCATTATACATGAGAGTTTTTCCCGTAAGAGCCGTTCCTAAGGAGACGCCCTGCAACCTCAAGCCTTGGTCCACATGTGTGACATGGGCATAAATTGTTCGCTTAGACGACATGCTCTGAAAAAATGGGGGAAATGATAGATGGCGAGCACGTATACACAAAGAACGGATAGAGGTGACAAGCTTGCTGAGGTAGTGAAATGTGTCCAAGAAATGGGACAACTTCGAGGTGTCGGTGATCTTGGACTCATTTCAGAAGGCCAACACTGTTGGGAAGGAATGTGAGACAACGAGTGGTGAGGAAACCCAAGTCTACAAAGGCTTTGATGTCTTCGAACAAACATTGCCTCCGTGATGGATATAATAAAAAGTACTGTATTTTTATTATATCCATCACACACACATTTATACACATTTTCCAGTGATAACTGGAAAATGTGGTATATGCAAGATGAATATGAACGTTTCACACTGCGGTTATATTTCATAAAATAAATGGTACCTGTTTAGGCACATTTGTGGTATGAGTACAGGAAAGAAAGCTTGACGCTCCTCTTCAGTAGGAAATGCGAGAAGAAATTTTCGTGTGGCTTCTGACGCTGCTAGACGAACCTGAAGCCCATGAGCCCAAATAAATCGTGCGCCTCCACGAGGCTATTGGAATCGTAAAGACAACGTGTACTTGCCTGACTCCAATTGTCAGCAAGTCCGCTGGCCAAGCCTTTTGCCACTTGAGGACCTAATTGTTGTACAGAAAACACTGTCTCTGGCCCTGAACCTAGGGGAACAAGTACAACTGTGAGTGCAAGAGTGAGCAACAGACCATGCTTCTTTGGGTTAGATGCTTCACTTTATCAGCGATGAAATGCTGCATATGCTTTGTACATCTGCCCTAATCCTACTCTAATAGAGATTCCCAACATTTATTGTTTCTACTGCAGGCCCCGCCCTCTTATTGGTGATGAGTAGAGCTATGGTCCCTGGATGGCATGCATTTCAAGGATAGCAGGCGTACTGTGAAGCATGATGTATTCTCTTCACCCGTATTTTCTCCCGGCTGCTATCATCAAAAGGCATCAAGGCACTTACAGCATCCAATCACTGTTGACAAGAGGCAAAATCCAGCTTCACGAACAAAACGATTGATGTGCACCAAAACGGGCATCAGCAAATCGATGAAAGGTTTGTCAATGTATGGACTGAAGCGACTTGAACAGCCCCCTGCAATGGCTTGTAAGCACCTGAAAGCGATGGTTAAATTGAACAATAACTACAACGTGTGAGAAATGAAATATGCAAGTATAAATATAGGCTTGCTTTAGGCTTGTCTCCAAGAAACGCCAAGGGGCAGTGTCATTCAGTACTTTGGCTGCGCTCCGTCCTTCATTCTGAAAGGAAACAAATGATAGTGAAGAACATGTGCTACAAGTTGCACATTTCTGTCCATAAACAAACCTGCAATTCTCTGCTCTCATCGATCGAGATGTCATGCTGGTTCTCACAACTAAGGTTACTTGTAATGAGGTTGACAAGGCGGGGGTGGCACTTTGCATATATCTGAACGCCGTCGAAAGCGCAGAGCAATCCCAGTACCTGACCTGTCTCAACAGACGTGTCAGTGTATGTAGCATTAGCCATGTCAGTTACAATGAAATACCTGCTTCGAGGCGCACTCTCACTTCGGAGTCCGTCAGAAAATCCAAACATATCGCAACAGTCTTGTCTCGGAAACCTGCCCTTCCTTCGTATTGTGCATCCTTCATGTGTGAAATTAACGACTTGATGCCTAGCAGACCGCCAAGCTTGAACCTCCATGAAGAAGGCTTTTCCTCCAGAATCTTAAATAGACATTCCTCCAAATGCTTTATTTCGTTGCTCTGAGCTTTATGCAAATATTTCTGCAGTTCTTGCAAACCTTGGTCTCTGTCTGCTTTCGTTGCACTGCACAACAACGTTAAACAGTCTGCAGACATCTTCCATGCTGCTTACGTCCGGAAACGGAAACATATGAAAACGGAAACCGACAGTACCGGCCCAAACAATTTTTTAAAATAAAAAAATGGAAGAAGGGATATGTTTTGCTAGCAAAAGTATTTCGTGTATGTATTATACGTGCGACAGATTTGTAAAGTCAGTTTTTATAATAAAATAGGAGATCTGCATGGGGCACTGATCTCTATGCTAGAGCCGGATTCGTCTTGCATCGGGCGATCTGGGTTCCAAGCTTAAATTGTTATTTGAATCAATGGCGGCAGCTTCTGTTTTGGAGGTTTGAAACTTTTTTCACATATTCTTTGAGTTGCACATTGCTGTATTTGGCTCGGAAACAACGCGAAGTTAACAAATAAAGCTAAAAAAAGTGCTTTGGCCCATACGTTAGCCGCGTTTGTACACTGAAATTCGTCCCGTGTACGGATCAACGTCATTGCTTAGGCCTAAAAGTGTTGGTAGGCTTAGAGTGCCTCTCACTCTGTTGATCTAGCGGCATTTGAGAACTTGACACTAAACATGTACGGGGCATTGATCAGCAGACATTTATATTTGTAGACACCGCTGGTGTCGGACGCAATTTGATGTTACATCTGTGTATATACAACTACGGTGGGTATTCGTGCTCCGTGTGTGTACAAGATAAAGGACAGAAGAAAAAAAAAAGGACCAGCCGTTGCTAGTTTGTATTTTCGAAATTTGGGCGCATGACATACCCACTTCCACGACTGTTATATAAGTGCAAAGTTAATGCTTGTTGAGGAAGTTATGGACTGTTGTCAACGTTGTGAACCAAATTTCTAGCCGTATGTTCAAACGCTCATTGTCAGCTTGGGCTATGTGGATCGCTTTAATTCCAATGACAGGTCGTATCACACGAACACGCAGAGTCCGTTCACGAATGGTTTATCTTTCGCAAAAGATGTATGATGAAGTGAAACAACAAAGGTATTGCCGTCACCTAAGGCTTGTGCACAAGCAGTCTTAAGTCTGACTTCGGACATTGTTTCCCGGCTGTTGTGCAGCTTACTTTTCACACGCCCTCCGCACGAAATGGGTCCGCTCGGCTAGTGTTCACGTTCATCAATGTGGTATGCTCTTGGTGAAATGAAGGGACGGTCACGAACATATATATTGAACCTGGGCTACATTTCAGCTGGAATATGCTAACTAAGCGCAGTTGGCAATACATAAGCTTGAAAGTGCACATATCAGTAATACGGCCTTTACTGAGGCATGCAGAACAAGTACACGCTGGCTCTGGTGCAACAACAACTTTGGCTCTGGTGCAGATTTGTATGTGGCCAGTGCAAGGTGCAAATAGACTTAAAACCTAGGATTTAAAACAAAGCCTGCATGTATGTTCCAAGTCATGAGAGGTCAAGTGAGCTTTGCATTCTGAAGTGAAGCACTAACCCACATAAGTACACACTTAGCATGTGTGTTTACATAACTTTGGGTGAATACTTATGTTCCCTGTCCATGGAATGTGGACTGTATGGAACATTGTTTTTCTTGCTTTACTTGCTCCGTGTGAGCATGTCTTGTTTTGTACAACCTGGAGCATTGTTTTATGTTGCTGCAGGTACCGAAAATAACCTTTGCGAGGCACTCACCAGAATAGCTGAAACGAAAATTATGAAATGGATGTAAAATTTCAAAGCACCAACTTCACTAATTGGTGAAGCTTAATGCAGCGCAGACATGTCATGTTTGACCATAACTTTTCGTCACGGAAGGGCTCTGAGGAGGCTCATATGCCTAAGAGCCTAAAGCACTTCAGTTAAGTGTCTCTGCTTGTCTACATAGACAGACATACTTTTTCCATTCCATAACAAGCTTACAAGTAGGGTTCTGACTTTCTGGAGTTTACGTTTGGCAAAAATCGCTGTGTGATTTCTTGACCTTTCTTCAGACCTTTCTTTGATTGAATATGATGTTTCAATGCAAGGTGTTCCAAGAAAATTAAAGATCCCTCTCCACCACTAATGCTGATGGTTACCTGGCAGAATGTAGAAATGACAATGTTGTAACTGTTAGCTACAGACACCTCAAATTCAGAGTGCTCTCTAGCAGGGATGTGCAGTAGTTACCTACTTGTAGTCAAACTGCAGCATGGTAGTTAAAAAGTAGTTAGAAACTACTTGCAAAAATGGTAGTTACAACTACTAGTTAAACTTATTTTTTTGTAGTTAACTACAGTAGTTCGGTTACAGCAGGCTACAACTACAGTGAAACCTCCCTATCTTGGACACCCGCGGTGCAGCCGAAGTGTGTCCTACTTAGGGAGGTGTCCGAGTTACAGAATACGAGGGAAACAAAAATGGAAAAGATCACAGTTGTGTTGCCAGAAATGTCCCTCTTTTAATTCATGGTCATTAGTGGTGCCAGGTAACTCTCTACCCACTCTTCACTGATAATTAGTACTTAATTTGGTAGATTCAATTCTGTGCAGATTCCACTCAATGGCATTACCTTTGGAGCTTTTCCAGCAGCGTGCTGCTTGCTTGATAATTTAATCCCACTTAGAATTGAGCTGAAAGACTTGTCTCTGAAGCGTCAGCCCACTTTTCATTGCCTTGGTGCAGTGCACGTTCCAAGGCTCTAGACAAACCGAAGACAAGTGCTCACACAAAGAATAGCTAGAATGTAGGCTTACAGCACCCGTTTTTGGACTAGAAAAAGAAAACTAAAACAACAAAATGCTGGGACCAGTATAGGGGGGAAAAAGGCGAAAGTCAAGAGCCCTGGCTCATTTGGGGTCTTTTCGGTGCAAAGATGGGCCGATATTGAGGTAATTTGGCCAGGGTTTTGTCTGACTTAGCAGGCAAAACCCTGTCCTACTTCCGGGATAGGGAGGTGTCCGACATAGAGAATTTCGTCTCCATGTAATTTCAATGGGAGCCTGCCGGTGCTATGAAATCTTGTCCGACATGGGGAGTTGTCCGAGGTAGAGAGGTGTCCGACTTTGGAGGTTTTACTGTACTTCGCATTTTTTTACTTAACCTTCCGAGTGCTTCACGGCCTTCTTTCTTTGTGTTTAGTAGCGACAACTCTGATCATTTTTTTCATCTTGCGCATCATACGCATGCACAAAATATGAGCGCTGTGCATCTGACGCAGAGGCAGCAAAAATTCAGCAGTGTCCTTCAGGGAGAGAAATGTATAACGCACTGGAATCCTCAACGCAGGTACACAGAGATGCATGCTTTGCCTTGCGCAAGAGCGTGATGCGTGTGGGACGAAAAGGGGTTTCGAGGGGGAGTCCGCTCCTTCCTGCTGTCGTCTCCATTTGCCCACATCTGTACGCTGCAAATTTCATGCAAAAATTAGTGCTTTGTCCTTTCTCTGAATAAATAATTGGGGGGGGGGGTTGGAACGTTTTTTACTTAGTTGCATATTAGCACACGAGGCAAGTGCTTTGTGCAATCTTATGCCAATAACAAGTTTGTGATGTAGAGTTGTACTTACACCATATGTAACAGAAATAGGATTCGGTACACTCTTCTCCATGGACTGTAAAAGTGGCTACAAAACCAAAATTTTTCTGCTCCAAGACTGGCTGCAGGCAGCCTCTTGTCAGTTCCATCACTGGAGTCAGTATTTGGTATTTTAACTTAATGTTTTTTTAACTTAATCATTTAGTACTTAAATCATTACCTATGTTACTCCTAAGGTCCTCCCTGTCATTTATAGTTGTTGTGCAATAACCGATAATGTATCTCTGTGAATTTAAAATTAATCAAATATTTATTCAAAAATGTGGAACTGCTGTATTCACTATTCCAAATTGAATCATATTAACAGTGTACAGTCTGTACACCTCTGACTTTTAGATAGGTGTCTTTAGGGAAATGTGAGATGGAATTGAAGCCAGTCATATTTAAAGGTGCACCCTCTTTTTTAAAGATACCGAAACGTGCATGTACTCTGTGATATTTATTGCAAAATTTTGCTACACAAGTGAGCCAAAACTGAAACCAAGCATGTCTCAGCCATGGGGACAGGAATGTTCATTTAACGTCGGAGAGCCACGTGCTTTGGAGTGATGGAACAGATTGGATTAGGTGCTCACCTGCCAGCCAGATAAACTGCTTTGTGACCCAGTAAACTCCTGGAGGCAATAGTCTATCATTTTCCTGCCCTCCCGAAGTGTGTGGATTCGGTTTTGGCTTATTTGCGTGCAAAACTTGGCGATGGATGTCTAAAAATATGCACAGATCTAAGTTTTAAAAAGCGAAATGGGGAGGCTTCAAATAATGACTGCTTCCAATTCTGCTGTGTTGCATTTCCCGGAAAACATCTAATTAAAAAATCTTCAAATTTTAAGTAATTAGATAGTTGCATACTCTGTCTGACAGAGTGTCTGCCTACAAGTAAACTGACTCTCCCACATTTTGAAACCCCAACCATGATCTACTGATATGCTGAAGATACTCAGTGAAGATTTTAATTTTTTGTAGCTCTACCAGCTTCACCATAATGTTGTTTGCATTAGGGTAGTGGAAGAGGATGAGCTTTTGGCTCGTTCTCTTTTGTTGTGTGTTTGATTCAGCCAATGAGGAGGCTTCGCTAGTCTAGGGAACTTTCTCTTTTCTATTTTTTCGACTACAGTAGTTGATCATCTACACATTGTTGCTTTAACCCATGACTGTTGGTGTGAAAACTTTGTTTAATGATAGCACTCACTTGGATATATTTCAGGCAGTATAGCCTAGAATGCTACCAGCACAAACTTAAGATGCCAAAACGAAACTCTCCGGAAGAGGGTCTGCCCCAGAAGAGAAAAGGTAAAGGAACTTTATCTATTAGATAATTCCACAGAGCCAGAAATGGCCACAAAGTACCTACTACACATGATCCTTAATGGTGGAATTAAATGGCAATTAGGGTCTCATGAAGCTATGCCTAATGCCAGGATAGAATGACTGAAAAGCAAGGGAGCTGATTAGAACTCATCATATTAAAACCTCAGAGACTAGGGAAGTACGAAACAGACACATGCAAATAACGTCTCAAACGCAGCTGAAATTTTACTAGACTCGCAGACAAATACTGTAAACATATTTTTATTTGCGATGTATTACAGTCGACCCCCGTTTATCCGGACTTCATTTATCCGGATCCCGCGGTACCCGGACAAAAGGCACGGGAACGGATTTTCCTCCATGTATTTTGTTCTCGTTTATCCGGACTTCAGCTTGTGGACTCGGACAAGAATTCCAGGGAATGAAAGTCGAAAATTCTTGTAATCCAGCTTCAGTTATCCGGACTACCGTGAGTAAGAGGAGACGGTGACCCCGCTTCGTCACCCTTTTCGCTGTTTTGGGGTTATTCCCGTCACACGTCAGGGACCTACATTCCTCCGTAGGGGAGACAACCGTGCACGATGACCCCCTTTTCTATTTGTGTGCGTCGGGTCACGTTGACCAGTCGAGTCATTTGGAAATATCTCGAGCAACTGTCCGGTTCTAGAGGGGAAAACTCCAACCCGACGACCTGCTGCTTACGGCCCGTTGAGCTGCGATCCCTGATGCAGAGACTCACTGCGACTGCCGTAGATGATGCTGCGGTTTCTGACTACGTTGACGTTGATAAGGATGATGACGCGTGTGCAGCTATGACTGATGACGGTGTGATTGCTGCTGTTGCCTCCGATCATGTGCAACAAGACGGTGCCGATGACGCCAGTGAGAAACAAGGCTCGGACATTGACACTTTGCGACCGCACTGACAATCTTCGAGCAGCGCAACATGCAGCGTGGCTCAACTCAATGCAATTAGCAAAAGTTTGCAGCAATCGAGTGCCTACACTACTATGTAACAGCTGTCATTGACGAGATTTTTGTGTTTTAATTAAACCTTGCTCTGTAGGACGTTTCTATTCGGTCGTTTCATTTATCCGGATGCCCCGGTATCCGGACGATTTCGCCGGGAACGGCACAGTCCGGATAAACGGGGGTCGACTGTATTTATCGCGTATTTCACGACCGCTAAAAATCATGAAAAATCGTACTCGGGAACACACCTTGACGTTTACCCCACAAAATAAGCAGCCCTGGAATCGCGAAATTCAATACTCACGAATAACTTCTAAAATGACTGCATGCATGATTTGCGAAAATTGATACAGTCAAACTCCTTTACAACGAAACTCAGGGGACAGCAAAAAAAATTTGCAGTAAAGGTATTTTCGTTAAAAAGGATGTCCAGTATTGGACCTATAGGGTTCCAGCGGGACCGCAAAAAAATTTGCTGTAGTGGTATTTTCGTTAAAAAGGTGTTCGCTGTAAAGGAGTTTGACTGTACATTGCGAATGAAAATACATTTACAGTATAAAGAAAACCACAAGGTAAAGGATGCAAAGCTATCAAGTTCCCACAGTAACGGATCAACAGTGTCTCTCTCAATAGCCTTTCATTCAAACCTGCTTCTCTAGCTGTTACAATAGTATACCATAAAGACTTTGTCTGTGTGTGTGTGTATAATTCGTACTTCCCTGGTCTCGGGGGGAGTAATATTATGATACCTAATTCATCAAGTAACCTAATATTTTATTCTAACAGTGATTGTGTGATTCCCGAAAAATTAGCAGTATATGAAGTAGCGTCTGAACCCCAGGCTGATCTGGTGCAGTGACACAAACTAAGCCCCAAGCCCTCATGCCCATCTTGTCCGCTGTGTCACGGGCTGGTGCCAACTTCTCCCCTACTTTTATGGACTTGTTGAAGTAGTCTTGGGATTTCTAGACATGGTTCCCACTGCTCCTTGCACCCTGGAATTTGAAAATTCACTTTGAACGTCTGGAAAACTGGAATTTTACACAGTCCTCGAAAACCCTCGATTTTGCATCGGTATTCTCATTCTCGTGGAGCTGCAGTGCAAATTCTGCTTATCTGGAGTCAGAACTGTAGTTTCGAAGCCACAGGTGTTAGCACTCCTTGCACTAGAAATCAGCAGCAGAAACCAGAAGCGCAAGAAATGAATGGTGCCCTCTGTTGTATTTACCAGCCTTCCTTTCTAAGCTATGTTCTTTAACATTTAGGAGTCGTCTATCGCGTTCGAGAAAGGACCTCCACATGTATTCTCTCGTGTGATACCTGTGGCTCAAATATTTTTGTGTTATGTTGAAGCTCTGGGCATAAACTGTGTTTTACATCCCAGCAAGGTCCTTGCAAGACACTAAATTTTTGTTCAAAAATTCAGTAAGAACCACGCTGGAGCATTCCCATATCAAAGACCTTGCTTACACACTAAAGCTACGGGTCATCCGCGTTATTCGTCTTGTATAGGAGCACATGGTATTTATCGCGCAGCCTGCTGCAGCTAAAAACGAAACATTTACGGGATATGCTTTCGCTACGCCTTTAAGTTGCCACTACAGACTACATCGTGTGTCTTGAGAACGTTACTCTATTTATGTCTCTGCCATCCACATGTCTCTCACTGTATGGACCTCTTTCACATACGTGTCGTATCCTAGTGGCTCTCCAACGAACCATGCTCGGCGCGCGTCAAACAAATCCACGTGGGTAGCACAAAGGACTAAAACCGGTCCGGAGGTGGGGCCGACAAGGTCGCGCCATTCATGCGGTCTCCCCACTGGTCTCCACTTCTGTTGTCCTCCTAGTGCGCCATCTAGTGAAGACGGAGATAATCCCCTCCGGCGCCTCAAGGTCACACGCATGCGCATAGGCCAGTGTGAAAAAGGTCTATTCTCCCAAAATAGTAGTTCTCCATGTAAAGGGGAAGCATCACAAAATTAATTTATAGTTTTGAGAAAAATGACGTCGTAGGGTGTGCAATCTGCAATGCAAAACATTGCTCCCCAAAGGTCCATTTCCGTCTCCTCATCACTGCCGCTGTTGTGAAGGGCTGACCATTTTGGATGCCCTAACAGAGCCTCAGACTCTTAGACTTGCGACCCAGAATAGCTATATCGTGGCTCACCCAAGTTCTGCAGGTCACCTTCGCCCGTCGTTCTTTCGCTGGAGCTCATTTACATTCTCATTGCATACTCATTGCAGAACACTGCGCAGCCAAGACCAAAACAATTTTGAGTCACCTTAGTGCTCCTTTAAAGGGACTGTCGTATCCGGAAACCCATCTATGAAACCGATACCGTTATGTTCGGCACCGGCCGACAATCTACCTGGCTAATTTTTTTGTCCAAAAAGTGTTTAGATATGAAATAGACTAATTTTAAAGATCTGCGTCCTCAGAAGCTCCGGTGGCGTGCCGTCCAGACGCCCCGTAACCGTATGAGATGGCCGCGGCATTCCTTTTCTGAAGGTACATACCGGTTAAGGTACGGTTCTTAGGGAGTGAAGTTTTCTCGTTTTTCCAGAGGAGGAATTCTGACATACTCTCAATAGGGTGCATTTGCAGCCACGGTGGTGGTCACTTTTTCGGCGCAGCTTCCGAGTTGATGTAGCGTCTGCCCAGAAACGAAGCCTCGAATGGTGATTGCTCTTTGCAAACCTTCTACATTCCATACTATGTGGATATGCTGATCAACTCTGCGAGGGATCTAGATCTTGTTATCGTGGGAAAATTTTTTATAATACAGTGGCGCCGATCTCCTTCTCTTTTCTGAAGACCCTTTGTCATTCTCGTTCTCACATTCTCTTTTATGAAAACTATTGTTACCACATTATGGTGGTGGCAACATCTTTCAATGTTGCCACCACGAAAAGTGACCACCTGTGGGAGGAGCTTCACGCATGCACGTCACAATGTGACATAGGTGAATATGCTCTATATCGGGCGTCTGCTCTTGTCATGTATTCTGTCGAGTGACGGTCGTACTATGCCACCATTTCGTGTGAGATAGCTTACCTTTAAACAATATTTTGAGATAATGTAGTGTCACACGTGTATTGAAGCACCAAAAAGGCTGGATGCTAGTGGGCGCTAGAAAATAAATACAAAATAAAAATAAATTTGGTAAGGTTCTGAAGATGCAAGATTTAGTCTGTAGTGACACCCTAATAAGGCTAATTTGTCTGGTCATTCGTGTGATCGGGCTTCACAGCATGGAAGGTGTATCTTGTTGACCCAGATTCGAAAACAACTTGATACATTTCATGTTCAACGACTCCATGTGAATGATGACCCACCAAAGGCAACGAGGCGCACATTTGAAAACGAAGCACTCTGTGAATGAAACATTTGCATCAGCATTTATATCGCAAGACCTATATGCTAGCTGGGAAGTTTGCCTTTCCTAGTTCTGGTTGTTCCCACACTAGTTCTACCTAATAACCAGGAGCCTGCACTTCTTACATGCAGATGTCACGTAAGGTAAATGAGACTCAAACAAGTTTATTTTGGATCTGATTATTTGAAAAATACCATTCAGAGAAGAGGATTTTCATCTTCCTTTGAATTGATAAGCAGCATTGTGCGGAAGATGCATGTTTGAGGGAAAATTTACCTTTCGTTTTTATTGCTCTCATCTCATAGAGGTGGTTGAAGTGAGGGTTCTGGAGTCCTTGACTAGTGCTCTTTTGTTTCTTAGAAGTTGCAAAGGGTGTAACATTTTTGTTAGTTAGTATTCCTGCAAATGGGAGCTTAGCCAGAAGGAAGCAAGATTATTGCATCTATTTTGTGGCCTGTCATTTCTGAGTTATCATACAAGAGCAGTGATTGTTAAAGCCCCTAGTTTTCTGCGGTGAAACATTAACATTTCCGCAAAGTGCAATTTATATTCCCGCAGGATTCCGCGGGCATGAGAGAAAAAAATTGACTAAGGTAGAGACACGGGGTAGTTGGTAAGTCATACTTAAGGTTTTTTTGCAGTAGAGAGACAAGGACAGAAGAAACAGACAGGAATGCTGTGTACTCACAACTAAAGGAAAATTTTATTGTCTGTTTCTTCTGTCCTTGTCTCTCTACTGCAAAAAAACCTTAAGTAAGAAAAAAAAACGTTGCAGCATTCTGCAAAGATTGCTCACCGACTCAACCTGCGCACTTTTCCGGCCTTTCCTAGCGTTTCAGTGCGCAAAGAAAATTAGACTCAACTCTAACAATTTCTCTCCGGGCACCCTTGTCGTTAAATTTTCTTTAGTCGTGGCACATTCAGCCATGTAAATGTTAGCAGTATCAGTTGTGTCATGTATTGCAATCACAACTGATCTGGTTTAACTTGCGAAAATGTTGCAGATTGATTGAAATCCTTACATAATACTGTGATACTATATCAAATATTCCGTGAAAAAAACACGATTCTGAGGGAAACTGCTGGTTCTGCGAGACATAGCCAATTCTGTAAAATTTTCTGGATTTGTGGAGAGCTAGATGCTTTAGTGATTGTACACTTGATTGTTGCAGCTCCCAAGAAAGCTGCCTCAGCCCCAAGGATTGCGTCCAATGGTCACCGACTGCCAGACCCTCTACCGCAGGGGGTAATTCTCACAGATGTTACCAAGAAACAGTGGCGGTTGGGATGTGCTGTGGGCCTAGGAGGATTTGGGGAGATCTACCTGGGTGAGTGCACCACTTTATGCTATTCCGATGAGGCCCGTCTTCCGCTAATGTATTCTCTCAGGTGAATACCCTTAGTAAGAGATAGTTAGAAGGCTGTTTTCCAGAAGAATAGTGTGCCTGAACTCAGTTGTATTGTATTGTGTCATGTCATTGAGTGTTTGTGTACCTAATGACAAGTAGGACAGTGCATGCTCGTCATGTATAAGTGGATGCGAGCTCCTCATCTTGGACACTCATCAAATGTGAGCGTGATGTGACTACGGACTCTGTGCTTGTACACTTGCAGATCGACTGAACAGGTGCTCGTGTGTCTTACTGGTACCGCCTTTGGAAATAAAGGCTTTTTTGATGTCGAATATCTTGTGTTGTGTCGATCTTTCACCTGGTGGCACTGCAGCACGTCTCTCTAGTTGGTTAAGGATGGAAGTTTTCACTCGTACGAGGGATCATTGCTCGTTTATTGTGTCTCGTGTTGGGGGAAATCTTTCAGGCTCTCATGTTGGTATGTGTGATGCTTGACGCTTTCCTGGGTAAGCCATGCAGTGTGTGTATTTCCTATCAAGTGCATCTGTTATTTTTCCATGTGAGTCAAGATAGAACACTTTCCTTTTATATCCCTTTATATTTGGCTACCTATTGACTCATTGTTCCCTTGTGCATTCACTTTCTAGCCTCAGACCAAGTTTCAAAGCCTGTGACTGCGGACGCACCGTATGTAGTAAAAATAGTAAGTGCGGGACTTGGATGGAACTCATAAGCAGCAAACATGGTAGCTGTTTGTACACCGTGTTATGCAGTATTATCACTTCCTCTTCAGGAACCACACAGCAACGGCCCCCTCTTTGCAGAGATGCACTTCTACTACAGGGTGGGCAAGCAAGAGCAGAGTGAGTGTCACGTCCATTTATTTTATTTTTTTCACACACACAGGGTGTGCACTGCAGGAGCATTCTCATGTAACACCTTTGTGGGCCTGTAATACTAAGGTTTCGCTTGGTGACTGCAGCGCCAACCCCCTCCCCATGTGCATAGCACCCTTACTAGATGGTCGTGTCCGGCGTGTTCCCTGCCTTACTGCTGTATTAGCGGAAA